>NC_064921.1:216432246-216735875 GCF_023897955.1 Schistocerca gregaria
GAACTTCACAAAAGTTCTCCAGTGGTTCGTTGGTTCTGCTTGGATAGCTCAGTCAATTAAACAGTTTCCCGCGAAAAAGCAATGATTGCAGGTTTGAGTCTCTGTTTGACAAACAGTTTTAATCTGCCAACAAATGTTTTAATCCACCAGGAAGTTTCAGATCAGCACCTATTCCGATGCAGAGTGAAAAATCATTCTACAGTTTGGTAAGATGATCCGATAGTACACCCAGAAGGACTTTAATGAGGCTGACACTGCCCGCAGACACCTACGCGTTTACGCAAAATGTAGGGTGACCCGAGAGCCCGTAAAAAGTTTGAGAATGCACTAATTCACGTAATAATGTAGGTAGAGAGGTAAAACTTGACTCACATGCCTGAAATGACATGAGATTTTATTGAAGCGAAAAAAGAGCGCAACAAACCGGCCAACTAATGGCCCTGGACATTTAATTTCCATTTTTTCATTAATTTACTACCTATATAGCTCATTTCCTTACATGATTATCGGGCTCTAAATTTAGACGTGGTTATGCAATACGGAACCAACTCCAAACTCGAAATTTTGAGCTAGAGCTGTTTTAGCTCAATTTTACAAAATGCAATTCCAATTTGACGTTTTCTCAGAAGCAGTTGTCGCATTATAAACATTTTCTAATGTTCTACCAGATTAATACTATAAGTATCAACATTTATTGATCCACCGAGCGAATGGATCGAAACTGGAGTTGGTTGCTTATTGCTTACTTTAAAATTTAACAGCGAAAAATTCAAAATTTGTAGTAAGTTCCTATGGGACAATTTAACATTCTGGGTGGTGTCTGTTTGTTCTATATCGTGTCTCCCTACCACTTACGCGCAACGACGCTCTGAGCGTGTTTTTTAGGGAATTGACTGGTTTGAACCTGGGACCTGTTGCTGGTAAGGAGACGCCAGACCACACATGACATGTAGAATTCAGAAGAGTTCAGTGAGACTAGCGATGATATAACCAAATACTTAATGATTTCAGCGTCAGCTCCGCTGCACTCCCTGTAAAAGAATAGTGGAAGGGGTTCAAGGCTTTCCTATTTTTAGTTAGCTGGTAAAATAACGTCGAAAAAGCAGTTAAGTTTACCATTGGAAATTTTATTCTACTCACATAACATTGTTTATAAATTGGACTATTGATAGAAGGAAGTGTTTTAATACAGGATGGTAAAAATCAACTGCGTTCAACAAAAATGTGAACGAATATTCCCTGAATGGGTTTCCAAATTCTACACTGGATCGAAGGATGTCCTATGCCATATCACATCTATATTCTAGGTTTAATTAAATTAAGTTTCACAAATAGAAAACTATCAAAATGGTCTACAGTGACCCTCAATTATCTTTAATTACTTACCTAACTTGTCGTAAATTACAGTGGCTGATATGGCTTCTCAATAACTATATAACAGAAAAATCATCGCGTTTCAGATTTTTACTTCAAGTGGTAAATGTGAACACCATGAGCTTTAATTGACGATCGACACTAGTATTACGCAAAAAGGGGGTGTAACAGATGAGACTTCTGCAGTTCTGAGTGAAGCTTTATGCGCTGTTATGCGGCATAGCGTGCGTTCATTACCTTGTTCGTGTTCGTCAGGGGGCGGCGGCTGGCGCAGCAGCCATCCAGCTCGCTGTCTCGGAACTAACTAACTTCTCCTTACTACCATTTACCGAAGTTGGTTTAAAAAAAAAAACTATCTGGCTGTGTTTTCATCTGACCAGTCAGGGTCTCAACTTTTACCTTAAGCTCGGCCTACAAAAATTCTGTTTATCCAATGAGAAATGTTATACTTTTCGTGATGGGGCAATGTTTTTAAAGTTTGCAACGCAACAGAGACGCGAAAAAGTCTCACGCTAAAACTTGCAGCTGGTGTGGTCTTTTTAGCGTTATTGTAAGATCTATACTGTTCTTCCGGAGGGCTCTATCTTTTAACATGGTCTGGGGGGTGGTCCTACCGTAACAGAGCCGCGAAAAAGTCTCACGCCAAAACTTGCGGGTGGTGTGGCCCTTTTTGTGTTATCGTAAGATCTATACTGTTTTTCTGGAGGGCTCTAGCTTTTAACATGGGCTGGGGGGTGATCCTTGACGTACCTGAGACGTGAAAAAGTCTCACGCTAAAGTCCTTCCCTTATCGTAGGGCCTTCTAGCTTAGCACGGTTCTGCTCTCAGCTTGTGTTCTTGTTACTCTCCTCGGAACTGCGTCTGTCTCACAGTGGGAAGGTATACCGCAGAGATAGGCTGGACAGTGAAGGGGCAGGCGTGTTTATAGCGATAAGAAGTGCAATAGTATCGAAGGAAATTGACGGAGATTCGAATTGTGAAATGATTTGGGTGAAGGTCACGGTTAAAGCAGGCTCAGACATGGTAATTGGATGTCTCTATAGGCCCCCGGGCTCAGCAGCTGTTGTGGCTCAGCACCTGAAGAATAATTTGGAAAATATTTCGAGTAGATTTCCCCACCATGTTATAGTTTTGGGTGGAGATTTTAATTTGCCGGATATAGACTGGGAGACTCAAACGTTCATAACGGGTGGCAGGGACAAAGAATCCAGTGAAATATTTTTAAGTGCTTTATCTGAAAACTACCTTGAGCAGTTAAACAGAAAACCGACTCGTGGCGATATCATATTAGACCTTCTGGTGACAAACAGACCCTAACTATTTGAGTCAATTAATGCAGAACAGGGAATCAGCGATCATAAAGCGGTTACTGCATCGATGATTTCAGCCGTAAATAGAAATATTAAAAAAGGTGGGAAGATTTTTCTGTTTAGCAAAAGTGACAAAAAGCAGATTACAGAGTACCTGACGGCTCAACACAAAAGTTTTGTCTCAAGTGCAGATAGTGTTGAGGATCAGTGGACAAAGTTCAAAACCATGGTACAATATGCGTTAGATGAGTATGTGCCAAGCAAGATCGTAAGAGATGGGAAAGAGCCACCGTGGTACAACAACCGAGTTAGAAAACTGCTGCGGAAGCAAAGGGAACTTCACAGCAAACATAAACATAGCCAAAGCCTTGCAGACAAACAAAAATTACGCGAAGCGAAATGCAGTGTGAGGAGGGCTATGCGAGAGGCTTTCAATGAATTCGAAAGTAAAGTTCTATGTACTGACTTGGCAGAAAATCCTAAGAAATTTTGCTCCTATGTCAAAGCGGTAGGTGGATCAAAACAAAATGTCCAGACACTCTGTGACCAAAATGGTACTGAAACAGAGGATGACAGACTAAAGGCCGAATTACTAAATGTCTTCTTCCAAAGCTGTTTCACAGAGGAAGACTGCACTGAGCTTCCTTCTCTAGATTGTCGCACAGTTGACAAAATGGTAGATATCGAAGTAGACGACAGAGGGATAGAGAAACAATTAAAATCGCTCAAAAGAGGAAAGGCCGATGATCCTGATGGAATACCAGTTCGATTTTACACAGAGTACGCGAAGGAACTTGCCCCCCTTCTTGCAGCGGTGTACGGTAGGTCTCTAGAAGAGCGAAGCGTTCCAAAGGATTGGAAAAGGGCACAGGTCATCCCCGTTTTCAAGAAGGGACATCGAACAGATGTCCAGAACTATAGACCTATATCTCTAACGTCGATCAGTTGTAGAATTTTGGAACACGTATTATGTTCGAGTATAATGTCTTTTCTGGAGACTAGAAATCTACTCTGTAGGAATCAGCATGGGTTTCGAAAAAGACGATCGCGTGAAACCCAGCTCGCGCTATTCGTCCACGAGACTCAGAGGGCCTTAGACACGGGTTCACAGGTAGATGCCGTGTTTCTTGACTTCCGCAAGGCGTTTGACACAGTTCCCCACAGTCGTTTAATGAGCAAAGTAAGAGCATACGGACTATCAGATCAACTGTGTGATTGGATTGAGGAGTTCCTAGATAACAGAACGCAGCATGTCATTCTCAATGGAGAGAAGTCTTCCGAAGTAAGAGTGATTTCAGGTGTGCCGCAGGGTAGTGTCATAGGACCGTTGCTATTCACAATATACATAAATGACTTGGTGGATGACATCGGAAGCTCACTGAGGCTTTTTGCAGATGATGCTGTGGTGTATCGAGAGGTTGCAACAATGGAAAATTGTACTGAAATGCAGGAGGATCTGCAGCGAATTGACGCATGGTGCACGGAATGGCAATTGAATCTCAATGTAGACAAGTGTAATGTGATGCGAATACATAGAAAGATAGGTCCCTTATCATTTAGCTACAAAATAGCAGGTCAACAACTGGAAGCAGTTAATTCCATAAATTATCTGGGAGTACTCATTAGGAGTGATTTAAAATGGAATGATCATATAAAGTTGATCGTCGGTAAAGCAGATGCCAGACTGAGATTCATTGGAAGAATCCTAAGGAAATGCAATCCGACAACAAAGGAAGTAGGTTACAGTACGCTTGTTCGCCCAATGCTTGAATACTGCTCAGCAGTGTGGGATCCGCACCAGGTAGGGTTGATAGAAGAGATAGAGAAGATCCAACGGAGAGCAGCGCGCTTCGTTACAGGATCATTTAGTAATTGCGAAAGCGTTACGGAGATGATAGATAAACTCCAGTGGAAGACTCTGCAGGAGAGACGCTCAGTAGCTCGGTACGGGCTTTTGTTAAAGTTTCGAGAACATACCTTCACCGAAGAGTCAAGCAGTATATTGCTCCCTCCTACGTATATCTCGCGAAGAGACCATGAGGATAAAATCAGAGAGATTAGAGCCCACACAGAAGCATACCGACAATCCTTCTTTCCACGTACAATACGAGACTGGAATAGAAGGGAGAACCGATAGAGGTACTCAGGGTACCCTCCACCACACACCGTCAGGTGGCTTGCGGAGTATGGATGTAGATGTAGATGTAGATGTAGACATGCATTTAGGCATTCTTGTGTTAGTCTGTGGTATTCCATTTGCTCACTCGTTACTCGTATTACTTTGGTTAATTTAATGTCACGATTTATTCGTAGCTATGTGACATACTACTGGATTTGCTTATCATGTCAGGGTTTTCACGAAAGGTGTTGGATTTGCCTGACACCCTACACATCACCACCCTCCGAACTTAATTTTTGCACTGAATTTAGGCAATGATTGAATTGTTGTCTAAGCCAGTCAAAAATTTTCTAATTTATCAAAATTTTGTTGCGTACTGTTCAGCCACATTATTCTGTTCTATGCTAGTTTGTATTACTAATTTATATTTTTATATTCTTCCACATTATAATTAAAAATGACAAGAGAAGAATATTTTTATGCTATTATTAATTTTTAATTATTTTATTTATTTATTTAAGTGTGAAGTTTGTTTTTTAAGTAGTTTGTTATCGAAAGTGAGGAGTCTTTCACATCCATTTTCTTAGAAATACTCTTTTTATAAATGTAGTAATTAAGTATCTATTCCTAACACTTTTCTAAATATCATGTACAAGTAAAATGTTTTTGTTTCTAGACACTCATTTCAACATTGTCACACTAACAAATAAGAACTATTTCCAAGAATTGCTTTGACAAAGAAATACACATACACAAGTATTGAGATATTATCCTAACAAATGGTACAAATGTTGAAAAAAGGGAAAACACCCTACAAGATAATTTTTTATTCTTTGTTTTTATAAGGAGAAAATAAGTAAAATATAGTTATTCTTTTATTTTTATGAGGAGGAAATAAATGGGATATACTTTTAGCGTTTATTATGCCTTACTTTGTGGTCTTTATATACTGTCAATTTCAGAGCTAATGACTTGTTTTTATCGGAAGTCTATTTTTACTTAAGTCCATAGTAAATGACTGTTATTTTGTAGAGTCTTAGCTGTCTGGAGTGCTTAACTTATTCAGTTTTTCACACGTTTCTTTTGCACAGTTCCTACATCACATAATTTGATTTCACACGTTCACACAATCCTATGAATGTTTAAGCATGAGGTTGGCGAATGTTTTTGCACGAAGGTGATGGACTTGAGCGAGATGGATGTGGGCAAGTATTTGATGTACAGCTTCGTTCGTCGTTCCTTGTTGGCTTTGCAAGTGTGTGTTGCTGTTGTGGAGGTCTCATAATGGAATGGAGCTGTGAGTGCAGAATCTCGTGGTTTACTGGCTTTGTATGCATGAAAGTCATCGTTATGTGTTGTTGAAAGCGGTTGTTTTTCGTTGTAATACTTCACAGACGACTAGTTTACAATGGGATAGGGATTTGGGGAGGTATGTCGTCTATTCTTCACCCATCTTCTTTCTTGGTCTCAATCTTGTGAATCTTCAACTTCTGTTCTTCCTGCTTTTTCTCTGCTTCTTACTTGCTTCTTGGTTCTTCTCTGGGTGGGATATGGAAATATTTATTGATAACTAGTCGCTTTGAAGTTCTCCTAGTAACAGTTTGATAAATTGTTTGGGCGTGTCATTTTTACTTTGTGGAAGTTTTCTTCAGTTTCGTGCATCAGCGTGTTGTTTAATAACAGTAGTGTGACTTTTACACATATTTTTTGCCAGTGGTGGCTTGCCCAAGCAGTCTTCTCGTCAGGCCGTTTTTTGCTCTCTCTGCTGAGCGGGGTCAGTCGGAGACCCTCTGGCGTTCGGTGTCCTGTCGTGTCTCTGCAGGGTTCCGCCTAGCGGGCTGATTTACTGCCCACTCTACAAGGGCCCTCGGTTGGTCTCGCTGTCCTTTCCCTTCTCTTGGCGCTTCTGCCTTGTATGAATCGTGTCTTTCTACTTATGTCCTTTCCTTTCTCGATATTTCTCGCGTTGCAACTTGTGGGTCGTTGCATCTCTTCCTTGCTGGAGTTTTTACAATGGTTCTTACAAAAAGTTTTACTTATAATCATCTAACATATGTCTAGTACCTACTTGTTTTACGCCTTCTTAAAAAGCTTTACAAATTTCGGCGCCCTTTCGATGTTACAATTCTGAGATATTTGGAGTCTTAACATCTACTCAAGAATCCTCAAATTCGTTTTTATTTTTGTGTAAGTGTCGTGGTGTATAGCATTTTAGTATTTCATGCTGTTAGACTATCTATGCTTTATCCCTTCATTTTAATCTATGGTACTATTGGTGTTATTATTGAAACTACTTTCTTTTTCCCACCTTCCTTTCTCTTCATTCTTCTTTCTCCTGACGATCTTATCTGCAACATAGTCTCGAAATATTGTGCTGATTATTTACCAATAATAAAATTAATCTTCAACCTTTTTGATATGAGCCACATGGTGAAGTCCTAAGGTTTTGCCTATTTTTGGGTTCATTAGTTCCAGAGCATTATCATGAGCAATTTGGCTAATTATGAGAGGTCCTTTGTATGGAGCGTAAAACTTACGTATTTTGTGTTTCTGTTTGCTGGAGAGATGGTGTGTTTTTACAAATACTTTCTGGCCTACTGAGAATGTTCTTTTAATTGCTGTTCTATCTCTTCTTTCTTTTCTTTTAATGGCTGCCTTTCTGATGTTGGAGAGTGCTGTTGCTATGACTTGTTTGTGCTGTCTATGTGGTACAACAGGAAATCTAACATTGTCTCTGGTTATGTTTGGGAGTCCAATATTTTGAAGTACAGTAACTGGAGGTAGTAGTGTAGTGCTATGTGGGATTTCATTTATTACTTCTTGAAAATCTTTAAGGTATATATCCCAAGTGTTGTGTCTTTTGCCTGCATATAATTGGCATAAAGTGCCTATCTCTTTCATAGATCGTTCTGCTGGATTTAGGCTAGGTTTGTACTTAGATATGTAGAAGGGTTTTATTTTGTGTGTTTTAACGTGTTTTGCCACTGCATTGATTTGTATTGTGGGCCATTATCAGAAATTATTCGTTCCACTCGACCTACTTGTCTGAGAAAATCTTGTCTAAATGCTTTACTTATAGTAAGACCTGTTGCCCGTTTTAATGGTGTCAAGGTTACATATTTAGAAGTAAGTTCCAAAACGACAAATATGAAAATATATCCATTTTTTGTGCGTGGGAGGGGCCCCATCAAATCTGTTGCAGCTATTTGTTTTAATCTTTTAGGGATTATTGGAAACATAGATGGTTTGGTTTGGAAAGTGACGTGTTTAGCCCTCATACATTTTTTGCATTTGACTAATACTGTTCTAATTCGTCTTTCCATATTAGGAAAATGGCTTGTTTGTTTTATTTTTAAAAAGCATTTCTTTTGTCCAAAGTGGCCATTACTTAAATGTGTATCCACATGTACTTATTAATTAGTTCATCTGGGATATAAATTAACCATTCATTCGTTGCAACATTTCGTCTAAAAAATAAAACATTGTTTTTTACGAGATAGTATTGTCGAATGTCTGGAAAATCCTTACTTCTCCACTTGTGTTTGATTCCTAGTATTTCGGGATCCTTGTCCTGTTCTTTGCCTATGTTTTTCAATGCTGTTGTAATGTAGTTTTCGAAAGGTACTTGTTTCATATAGTACATTGTAAATTGGTCTTCTGCTGCTTCCAAACCTATGTTATTGGATGCACCATGTGGACATCGTGATAAAGCATCTGCTAATACATTCGCTGGTCCTGGTATGTGTGTAATAGTGAAGTCAAATTCTTGTAGTATTAACATCCATCTGGCTAACCTCCCATGAGTTAGTTTGGCGGCTAACAGAAATTCTAATGCTTTGTGGCCAGTGTATACTTATGTTTTTCTTCCGAATAGGAAGTATCTAAAACGTTGGAAGCTCCATACAATGGCTAATGCTTCCAGCTCCGTGACTGAATAGTTTTTCTCGCTTTTTGTGAGTAACCGACTGGCAAATGCAATTGTTCTATATGATCTTAGCCCTGCCTGTTCGTATTCTTGGAATAGAACAACTCCTAAACCTGTTTTCGCGCTATCAGTGGCCATACAAAAATTTTGTGTTAGATCAGGATGTGCTAAAATCGGTGTTGTTAGTGAGTTTTTTACTTTTAAAAACTTTTCATTGGCTTGTTGATCCCATACCCATGACGTGTTTTTTCAAGTCAATGCTCATAGGCGTGGTGTTGCGAGAGAGTCGATCCAAATAAATTTTTTTAGAATTCGGTGAGACCTAGAAATCCTCTGAGAGTTTTTTTATTATATGGAGTACAGAATTCTTTGATTGCCGTTAGTTTTTATGGGTCGGGCATTACCCCTTTCTCGGAAATTATGTGTCCTAGAAATTTGACCTCTCGCCTTCCAAATTTGGATTTTGTTATATTTACTGTGACCCCATGCTCTTTCATGATCTGTAAAAACTGATTTAATGTGTCGTTGTGATGTTCCCAAGAGGTTTCTGCTATAATCACATCATCAACATAACAAGTAATTTTTTGTAAAATTTCAGGACTGAGTATAGTATTAAATCCCCTAATAAACGCTGTTGATGATATGTTTAAACCAAATGGCAATCGTTTAAACTGGTAACATCTACCGAATACAATAAATGCTGTAAATTTTCTACATTCTCGGGCCAATTCTATTTGCCAGAAACTACTCTGTAAAGCAATTGATGAAAATAACTTAGCACCGTGGAGGTTTTGTATCAATTCCTCTAATTTTTCTGGGCGATCTGTCTCAGTGATTATGATTGTCTTGATCTGTCTGGAATCAAGCACTAACCTGATGCTCCCATCTCGTTTTTGTACAATATGGAGTGGGCTGTTATATGTGGAGGTAGCTGGTTCAATAATATCGTCATCTAACATTCTAGATATCTCCTGGAATACTTTATTCCTGTAGCTTAATGGGATTGTATAGGGTGGTACTCTAAATGGTTTGTGCTGTTTTACTTCAAACTTGTACTGAAAGTGTTTAATACTGCCAGTCTTAGGTAAAACTACCTCTGCATTATCTCGTAAAATACCCTCTAATTCTCTTTTACTGTGTTCCGAAATACCTTGAACTTCTTGCAATTTTTCGTCGATTTCTTTATGGACTTCTAACATGAGTTGAGGCGATTCCTTCTTTTGTGCATACCATTCTAATTCTTCATCTTCTTTATCTCGCGTCATTCTTAATTGTTTCTTTATAACTGGTATTTCTTCTAATTTTAGCTTTTGCTCAAAGAGAAGTGTGACATTCCCGAATGTTACGCTACCTTTCCCCATATCTATTATCGCTCGTCTCTCATTTAAAAAATCTGCACCTATAATCAAATCTACAGTTAGTTTAGCTATAATCACGAATTTGGCCTCGATCTTTTGACCTTGGCACGAAAGAGTTAACCTTGTTTGTCTCGTAACTTCCGCAGCATTGTTTCTAATAGACCTCTTACTTTAATCTTACGTGTTTTCAGAACTGGCAATTCCTCATTGGCATTACACTGCATGAATAAATTTTCTGAGATCGCAGTCAGTTCACTTCCGCTATCAATTACAATATTGACTGGGATATTCTTTACCATGGCCTTCACAATTGGTTGAATTTGAAAGGGTTGGTTCTCTTCTTCTTCTTCTTGCATCAACGAATCCTCCACTGAATCATACATGAGTCTTTTTAGGAATTTCCCTTGTGAATTCGAACTTTCTGTAGGATAATCTTCGACTGCTACTTCTCTCTCTTTCATTTCCTCTTCTCTTTTTTTTCATTCCTTTACGCTTTCTTCTACATCCTCTACTTTTTCCTCATCCTCGTCTATCTTCTGCTTCTTCGTCGCTATTTCCACATAATCGCGTCTAAATGCTCTAATTATCGCTTCATAACTTCCTTCATTATATACGTTGGGTTGTGTGCCCACTTGTAACTTATTTTCAACTTCTGTCGGCTGCGCATTATCCTCATTGAATTCGCTTTCCCTGGTTTCCATCTCAAATAGCTCTTCAGTACTTATTATTTCGTCCTTTCCTCCTACATTCGTTGTGCATGCCTCTGGTAATTCATCTCCCTCATCAGTATTCCCCCAATTAATTTCGTCCCAATGCGATATTGTTATTTTCATGTTTTCGTTTTCATCTGGTCCCTGCGGATTTGTTTCTTCCTTCTTCTCTTCTCTTGATAAGATTTTTACTTCTCTTTTCCAGGTGCTGCAGTTGTCCTGGGTCGGTGCGTCATTCTCTTTGGCATGGGCGCTTAGCTGTCAATTCTAACGTTTATCGGGGTTTGGTGTTCTTACCTCCACCTCTTCTATCTGTATTCGCTTTTCTTGTTCAGCTTGTTGATAGTGGTTTCTTTGTTGATAATTTGTCGGTCTATTAGTTCTCCAGTACCCGTTCCAGTTGTCGGTATTCCCTCTGTAATAGTTGTTGCCGTTCCTGGGTGAATTATAGTTATTGCCATATTCTCTTCTACATCCATAACCGGTTCTTTAGTGAACTCTATTGTCGTTTCTTGGTGCGAAGTTATCACGTGGTTCGTACTGTGTCTTGTGGACTCCACTGCTTTTTGCTTTCGTTTTCACGTGTGCTTCGTCTTTTTCTTGCGTCATCTTCCAAAAAATATGAACTCTAGTTCCCTTAGAATACCTTTAAATGCTTCGACGTCATTGCCTCCGTGACCTACTAATGATTGCTGGTATTTCAATGGTAGCTTCATCGCGCATTTTTTAATCAACTCTCCGTCACTGTGTGGTACATCTAAGCATTGATTTTTCTTTGCCATTAGTTCGAAAAATTTCACGGGACTCTTCTCTCCTGAATTTTCAAAATAGGAGTTCTGGAATAATTCGTAGTTCACTCTGTTCTGTGCTTCGCTGGACCAGTATCGTGAGAGAAAATTCTCTCTGAAATCTTCGTACGATCGGCATGTCGCTGCAACATTCTGCATGGTTTCTGCGACTGTTCCTGACATGTGTGCACATATAAAGTCTAATTTGTGTGCTAGCGTCCAGTGTTCTGGTAATCTTACTCGGAATTGATCAATAAAAGTTCGTGGATGTAATGAGTTTCCTTCTCGAAAGTGTTGAAATTTTCTGACTGTGAGGAAATGATTGTTGTCGTACTTCGTCATAGTTCCACATGAAATTCGCGATTCTTCGCCACTTTTGATTCTGATCATTTCTCCCGTCGTTCTTTCCGGTTGTGGTAGATCCATTGGATATTGTCCACTGTAACTTTCGCCTACCCTTGCGCAGTATCGTTGGAGTGGTACGCAATAATTTTCTTCCGTCGGTTGTGAACGTGTAGCTGAATGCATTGCACTCTTCGCGACCTGGCTTTCCATTGTCACGTATTGGTTGTGTATCTTGTCTGGCTAACCTTGCTGCTTCATTGCACGATCCAAACTGTCTTGAAACATACATTTGTGGTTCCGCATGTGTTTGTGATTACCTTTGTTCATCAAGAATTTCGATACGTGTTTGTTGCTGTGCAGGCTGTCTGATTTCACGTATGTTACTTTCCGCCTGTGACTGGAATCGCAAATGCGCAATATCTTCGTTAATTGTTTGTTTTTCCGGTGCTGTTACAGATACGGGTGTGGCTGCAGACTCAGTGCTTGTTCGATCTTGTTCACTACGCTCTTCAGTGGTTTGCAACAACTCTGCTCGCAATTTCTGAAATTGTTGCTTCGTTTGCGCTTCTATTTTGACTATGTGATTATCATATCTTTTCAGCGCTGCTTTTGTGATACGTTTGTGTAACAAACAATTTCATGCGCTGTACCTGCTGCTTGTCTAGTAATTTCGTTTATCTGTTTCTGTAGTTTCTTGACTTCTCCCTGGGTGTTGTTACGTAATGTATCATTACGCAATGTTTGTACGTCCGCTTGTACCTTGTCAATGTCTGTTCTCAATTGATTGTGACCTGTTATTAAGTTTCCTATCACTTCTCGAGATTCTTTTGCCTCGTCTTCAATATGACATAGGTGTAACTGAATTTTTTTGTTTTGTTCTTTAATCACACGCATTTGTCTTGTGGTTTCTGCGTTTTGTTTCGTCATTTCTGCATTCTGAATTTTAATTTGGTTCGCAATTTCTTTATTTTGTCTTGTCATGGTTTCCGTCATTAATTGTAATAACTCTGCGTTTTCTTCCGACGTCCTACGCTCTGTGTTTTCGCCCAATTGTTGGTTTGCAACCGAATGCATTGAACTGTGCTATGACACGTTTCTGCTCGCATTCCTTGTACTCTGTGGTGAGGGAGCTCTGATTACGTGTACTATGGGTTCTACGTATTCAAGACGCAAGTTAGAATCCTCATCGCCTGTCTCACTACTTTCCTGCTCCTCTGTCGTATGCTGACTTACGTTTTCTATGCCTTGACGTACATTATCCTCGTTATGGTGCGTTATATGTCCTATTTCTCGCGATACTGCATCGTCTGTTGTACTGTCCTCTATTCTCTGTCCATTTCCATGCCGGGTCTCTACCTCAATTCGGTCAAGGTCTCGATCTGCCATTGCTAACCTTTCCGAATCCCTTATTTTCTGTTTTAAAAGCAATTCTCGCGCCCTACTTCGCGTCAACATGCGCTCATACGATCTCACGCGCTTCATAAACTTTTTGCACACACGAATTGACAATCAGTTCACTTACTTGTTGGGTCAGAACCTACTTTTCAACGATGTATCCGCCATCTGCGCGCTTGCATTGGAGAGAAAACTTAGTTCTAACAATTTTTAAAATTCATAACTTAATTATGCTATTGTCTCTGCTAGAATGCCTCTATTGAATACTTTCGTACTATCTATCGCTGCAGCTACTGTTTTCGACTATGTATAACTTCAGAAAAAAAAACTTTTCACTACGAAAATTTTTCAGCAGTTATTTTTCTGACCTAGTTAGGCATGTGGTCGACCCTCAATCATCATATATTACCATCCTGGCAGGGTCGCCATTTTCTAACATTGTGGGTGGTGTCTGTTTGTTCTATATCGTGTCTCCCTACCACTTCTGCGCAACGACGCTCTTGGCGTATTTTTTTTAGGGAATTGACTAGTTTGAACCTGGGACCTGTTGCTGGTAAGGAGACGCCAGACAACACATGACATGTAGAATTCAGAAGAGTTCAGTGAGACTAGCGATGATATAACCAGATACTTAATGATTTCAGCATCAGCTCCACTGCACTCCCTGTAAAAGAATCTTAATACTAACTAAATTTAGTGGAAGGGGTTCAAGGCTTTCCTATTTTTAGTTAGCTGGTAAAATAACGTCGAAAAAGCAGTTACGTTTATCACTGGAAATTTTATTCTACTCACAAAACATTGTTTATAATTTGCACTATTGATAAAAGGAAGTGTTTTAATACAGGATGATAAAAACCAACTGCGTTCAACAAAAATGTGAACGAATATTCCCTGAATAGGTTTCCAAGTTCTACAATGGATCGAAGGCTGACCTATTCCATATCACATCTATAATCTAGGTTTAAATTAAGTTTCACAAAAGAGAAAACTATCAAAATGGTCTACAGTGACCCTCAATTATCTTTAATAACTTATCTAACTTGTCGTAAATAACAGTGGCTGATGTGGCTTTTCAGTTATTATATAACAGAGAAATCATCGCGTTTCAGATTTTTACTGCAAGTGGCAAATGTAAACACCATGAGCTTTAATTGACGATCGTCACTAGTATTACGCAAAAAGGAGGTGTAACAGGTGAGACTTCTGCAGTTCTGAGTGATGCTTTATGCGCTGTTATGCGGCATCGCGTGCGTTCATTACCTTGTCGGTGTTCGTCAGGGGGCGGCGGCCGGCGCAACAGCCATCCAGCTCGCCGTCTCAGAACTAACTCACTTCTCCCAACTTTTCCTTACTATAATTGACCGAAGTTGGTTTAAAAAAACTATCTGGCTGTGTTTTCATCTCGTGGTGGCCCTTGACATAATAGAGACGTGATAAAGTCTCACGCTAAAACTTGCAGCTGGCGTTGTCCTAGTGGTTAGCTGGCGACGTGGGTGTCCAGTCCGTCCCTTATCGTAGGGCTTTCTAGCTTAATACGGTTCTGCTCTCGGCTTCTGTTCTCGTTTCTCCGCTTAGAACTGCGTCTGTCTCTTGGTGGGAAGGTATGACATGCATTTAGGCATTCTTGTGTTAGTCTGTGGTATTCCATTTGCTCACTCGTTACTCGTATTACTTTGGTTAATTTAATGTAACGATTTATTCGGAGCTATGTGATATACTGGTGGATTTGCTCATCATGTCAGGGTTTTCATGGAAGGTGTTGCATTTGCCTGACACATTACAATCTTACGCACTACGTAATCTAATTTAAACTAACTTACGCTAAGGACAATACACACTCACACACACACACACACACACACACACAAACCCACGCCCGAGGGAGTACTCGAACCTCCGAAGGAGGGAGCCGCGCGAACCATGGCAAGGTGCTGTGGCTACCACGTGGCTACCCTGCGCTACTTTAACACCGTTAATTGGTTCTTGAGGTTGGTAGTTGGAAAGAAGGAAAGTGAGACAACGCTTACATAAATGAAATAACTAAGCTTCATAATTCAAGAAAGGTATGCAGGGCAGGATCCATGACTGGTTGGAAAATGCATTAAACCTTTGCTCGACCTCAGGTGTCTAATCTTCAAACAGTCCCTCACGTGCGCCCATCTCCTCTGCTTCCCAATATTCCTGCAGAGGTCTAGTGTGGTGGTTTCAATTTCTTGTCCATTATCTGCTCGCCTGCCTAGTATGTCTTCATCTTTGTCTAAATTTTGGTTTCACAGTCCACAGACGGCCACTTGCTGCTGTACGGTAAAGTCCAATGGTCATTGGTCCATCACTTACGCAGAGCAGTTACAGGCAACGTACGGTATCTTCCAATGGATCTGGGAAGGTTGCATGTTTGAACTCTACCAATCGCCACGGCAGTCCTCATCCGAGTAAGTTTGTGGGCCCAAACGCTGGTATCGTAGTCCACAATCAACGCAAGCGCGCTGTTACAATATAACTTGACAAGGCGACAGATGAAACCTGCTTCCACCAGTATTCTTTAACTTGTTTATTATCTTCAGAGCTATCTGCATTACCGAACTGTTACGTGCCACCCAACTCCATCGTTCGTTGAGGATAACCCCCAGATATTTGGCTTCCGACTGCCGTCAAATTGGTGTGTTATCCACTTGATATTCGCGTTTCGTGCTAATTTTCCTTTAAGTAATATATACCTTGACTTATCTGGAGCGAGTGACATCTTCGTTGTCTTGCAGCAGTCATATACTATGCTTATGACGTGGCTGGCTTTATTCCCCATCTCTAGGTGGCTATGGCCACCTACTAGGAGAAGGAGATCATCTAACTATATTGCCACCTCCAATGCTGTAACTTGTCCAACAAGGGCTCCATATATACCTCCCAAAAAGCTGAACCTACCACGAAGCCTTGAGAGCATACTTTGATAACGGTTTTGCAGATATTTGTACTTGTAGATGATAGCGGAACCTCACGTTCACGACAGTAGCTCCTCAGGCAGCCGTACAGAGGCCCCATGCTCTCCATCCTCCGCAAGCGGGAGCTGAGCGAGAGCCAACACAGGTTGTCAAAGACACCACTGATGTCCGCCATGATCCCTGCGATGTACTTATACTACGTCGACGAGAGGCATGTGTCGGCTGCGAACTGTAGCGAATCTGATGTCGCGCAGCTCACACGAAAGCCAAACTACCTCTCGTTCGTTACACCCATACAAGGACTGATGGGCCTCCAGTCTACCACATAGCAGCTTCCCGAATAATATGCCAATAACGTGTAACAGACAAATAGGTCTGTATGACATGTGTGGCATCTCTGTCTTTTCCCTTTTCAGTAATGACCAATTCGGCCCTTCTCCACATGTTCAGAAATAATCCTTTCATGGGACACTCATTGTATAAATTGGTCAGCTCAAGGACCAGTCGAAGGTTGAGGTACTGAATGGTATCTATTGTCAGATCTGGTAGTCCTCCCTCTTTTGAATGTCCTGATTTTTGCTGTTACCTCTTCTTCTGAGAATGGGAGGACCCGATTATCATTATGGTATGCCTCCTAAACCCTTTCTCTTACAGCACGCTGTGGTTCTGTATCCTATTCCAGACTGTCGTCTGGTAGCAAGGAGTGGAGCAATAGCTCAGCAGCTTCCTACCAAGTCGTAGACATTCCTCCCCACCCCTCATCCGTACCGGTCATTTTTGTGTTTCCCCCACTGATCAGTGGCCATTGACTGTCAAATTTCTCCCAGGTCACAAGACGGACTTCTCGAAGTTTATATTGGAAAGTCTTGTAACTTTATCATTCTTTCTTGCCAGATTACCGATCGTTGATTCTTCTTTCTTGCTCTACAGACAGACTGGCAGAGCTAACCGAGTTCGGCCGAACACAGCGACGTAAGGCCGCAATGGCTTTCCTTCTCATCCTGCACATGACTGTGCCAGGTCTGATACCGAGCGCTGCAGGTTTCGAATCCGCGCCAGATAGTATGGAACTCGATGACCACTAGATGTTTCTGCAGCAGTCGCGCCGTAAGCCGTGGCTGCGCGCGCTCCCGAGTCTTCCGTGAGGGCGCCACTGTGGAGCACGTGGTCCCAGCGGCCAATAGCGGCATACCCTGTCGTGTATTTAGGCGGCGAGGTTCCCCCACCCCTTCCATCCTGTTGTCCCCCCCCCCCCCCCGAGTCCTTTTATATACCCTTCCTCTGCCTTTCCCCACTCCCTGTCACGTCTGCCCAGTTGATCGGGACGACCAGGCTGTAGGAAATGGCGGATGATAATTGCAGCCTTTCCGAAATGGCGTTTCAGCAGCTGCTTAACTGGATTTGCAATGTGCGGAGGTGCGCCATCTTGCATAAAAATGATCCCATCCACACATCCGCGCTGTTGGAGAGCCGGAATGACGTGGTTACGCAAAAGGCACTCACAGTGCTTGCCAGTTGAGGTACAGGTAACAGGGCCGGAAGCACATGTATCTTCGAAAAAATATGGTCCTGTGATAAATGATGCTGTAAACCTCCATTGCCGTGGCCACTGCTTCCACTGACGTCGAATCAATTCGTATCCTTCCTCTGCCAGGCTGCACATCAAAAGAACCCGTCTTTTGGAATTTCCGAATCATTTTCTCCAGACCCACGACAGTCATCGGACCAACGCCTTTTTTCAAACCCTTAAGTGTCCGGAACTTCTGCAGAGCGACGTGTGCACAGTCATCATTCTTGTAATACAGCTTTGCAAGCAGAGCACGATACTGTATTGAGACAATGACGGCGAACGTCGCAGACTCGAAAGGCGGAAAAGCCGTGTACCCGGCGTGTTTATACCAACTTCAGTGGGTCGTGAGCATGACAGGTGTTTCCATTAACGTATTCTGAAACATACGGAGCCATCAATTTACACACTTTTTCTTTCTTCTACCGTACGTTTTCCCCCTTCTCCGATAATATTCCGTTGCAATTTGACGTCATTCTGACCAGTGGTGTTATTTCTAAAGTGTTTTGAAAGTTTGAATTTAATTATAGTCACCCTGTATTTCGTTTGTTGGGCATTTAATTATTCGTTAATTTTCTTATCTGTTTCGTCTGAATGCTGAAATTTTGAGTAAATCAGCCAGGAAATTTGAAGCAAATATTGGATGTATTAAAAATATTTAGCGTACGTCATTAGGGGATCGGGCAGAAATTTTAGTAAATCGGTCAAGAACTTTTAGAGATTTTTGGTAACAATCTGTCGCCTTTATATATTACATGTGTATCTGAAGTTATGTTATGAAATCGTATGTAGATATTGATCTCTCTCTTCTCTTGAAGGAACCACGTCCAAAATTTCATCAACATCGGAATAGAACTGTACATTCATATTAATCATAAACAAACAAACGATAGTTCTGCTTCATATGTAAAGAAGGTCATAGTTTCCTTTCTACCATTTTTATAATAGTAATTTATTTCTCATCGCGTTTAGTTGTGTGATTTTTGGCGTATTTAAAATATGGTTTATAGGTGTTCATGTAATTTGTGAATTTGTGCACGTGGATTTGTCATAACAGTTCACGTGTAGGTATTTTCTATGAATTTTTTAGAACAATGGACATATAAAGTTCGGTTTAGAAGGTATATTGTTGGCAAATTTTTATTTTTGTAGTAAAGTTGAAATATACCATTGAAAATCACGTACTGTATATCTGGGGTATTTTCTGACTCCATTGCAAAATTTTAGAATTATTGTACTACTAACCGTGACAAAAACATAAATATTTTCCCGGTTATAATAAAAAGTCCACAAGAAGCATATCTGGAGGATAAGAAGTCTTCATTCAAATTAAAACTGTTTCTTTGTAGATAAACGTGTCTTGGGGTCTCAGACACCATGTGAGGGTTAATGGACCATGTGGGGCCTGTGGTATTGTATCCTTTACTGAAGGTTGTTTAACCGGCACCGAAGCGGCGGCTGCAAGAGACTTGGCTAGTTGCTGTCTTTCAAGTCGCACGTTTTCCTGTTCTAATTCCTTTATCATTCCCCCCAGGACCCCTTGTGCAAGGGCCCATTGAGACAATTCTTCTTTAATTAGTGCCAGGTCAGCCGCACTGACCTTACCATTTTTTAACAATGGCATCCAGAGGATGCTGAACAGCGGCATGCTGCTTTTCAGAACGCCCTACCGTGACGAGCGCGACGTACGCCGATACGTCACAGAATCGCATCATGCCTAGCCTGGCTGATAAACCACTGCTGGAATGTACAACTTTTTTGTAGAGTGGCGCTCTGCATGTGTGAAAGATCCATTGCGCACATCGTTTGGTGAGGATCGCTTGCTGAGCCGCCGCTTCCGTCATGATTGGCCTCCGACGTCCCCAGACCTCAATCTGTGTGATTATTGGTTGTGTAATTACAGAAGGCGCAAGCCTACCGCTGTCGTCCGACATCATTAGGGATGCTAAAAGATAACATCCGACGGCGATTTCTCACGATACCTACTGGTCTGATGTACAGTGGTGTTCACGACGTTGTCCCTCGACTATAGGTATTGCTGATGAATGACTACCGACATGTTGAGCGTATGTTATAAACATCATCGTCTTAGCTAAAAATCAATTCTTTTGCTAGTTATTGCTTTTGTATCATATGGAGCGCCATCTTTTCGTCGTCTAGAGCACTTTTTTGGTTTCAGTAAAATCCATGTCATTTCTAGCATGTGTGTCAATTAGGCTTGTTAGGCTGAACTTACAATATTAACGAGCATTGCCTGGTGAAAGAAGTTGCTGAGTTGAAGGGGGACACAGTAAAAAAACCTAATAAACATTAACAATTATTTTTATTATTGGTATTACGGCGATCAACAGAAGTCTGTTACCTTTAATTTTTTGGTAAAAATTGTTGGACGTTGGAAACTTCAAATTACAATGAATGCATAATTCTGCTTTTACCATATTGACAATTAATTTGTTTCTAGCGTCAGATCATAGATGATTCATGTGACTGGGGGCTCTTTATACACTGGCATTGCGGCGTATAACCGCCATTATCCTTTTGATAATTTTTTTTGTATTACGCCTTTCTTCTCCGTTTAGAAACGTTTTCCACGAAAACGAGTTTGTGGGCGTACGAGATTAACTTTATAAAAACGTAAATTTCACAATGGAGATGGAGAAGAACGGACAACTCCCATTCGTAGGTGTTCTTGTCCAGAAGAACGCAGGTAACACTTTCGGTCACTGTATTTACCGAAAACAAACTCACACCGATCTCTACCTACAAGCCATTAGCTGTCACCATCGGGCGCAGAATAACGGTGTAATCAAAATTCTGGTTCCCCAGGTACAAGCTCTTTCGGATCCAGACAACTTGACGAAGATCGAACACCTGCAGTTTATGTTCTACAGAAATGGATATTCTTTAGGGATATTCAGAGGGCATTGCGCTCTGCTTCTCCGCCGGAAAGGTCAGTAGAAGTACAAGAAGAAGCAAAGAAGGTTGTTATTTTACCAAATTTGGCAATATTCTTCTCAGGTATAATGTCAAGAGCGTTTTTTGCCACAGACCAAGACTAAGGCTCTGTTAGGGAGTGTAAAGGTTGATCTGGACATACAGAAAACAAGCGTTTACTACATACCCTGCCAGTGCAGCATGTTATTTATCAGCCAGACCACCAGAACCGTTGACATTGGGTGTAATGAGCACCAGCGGAACACTTTTTGCAACTAAATCATTCTATGAATTGCGATGACGTCAAAATTCTGACACTGGCATCCAGACACTGGGATAGCATTATTAAGGAATCCATCGAAATAAAGGCCACACCGAACCTTATAAACAGTGGCACGGGGTATCGGCTTGTCGCCGCCTGGAATCCCGCACTCGACCTGCTAAAGTTACAACGAAGGCAACATCCAAACTCAGGGGGAATAACATCGGAAATGATGACAGAGCAAAAAACCCTCCTCAACCAACACAGGGCGCACTGACTGTGGTATTTCTGCTAACAAGTCAAGTACCTGAGGACTGTCATTTCGGGAACGAACTGCAGTTTGAACGTCAGCGGCCAGAAAATATTGCGCAGCCGCCCCTAGCAGGCGCAGAACTCGGACAGAGCACCGCTGCCGCAAAGACAGCAGCGTGTCGTTCAGGAATCGAAGGAAAGTGAGCCAAAAGCACTGAAAGCCGCGCGGGATTAGCCGAGTGGCTAGTCCCGGCGGAGGTTCGAGTCCTGTCTCGGGCATCGGTGTGTGTGTTTGTCCTTAGGATAATTTAGGTTAAGTAGTGTGTACGCTTAGGGACTGATGACCTTAGCAGTTAAGTCCGATTAGATTTCACACACATTTGAAAATTTTTGAAAAGCACTGAAAACTCTCCTCCGTGAAGTCAAACCAGTGCAGAGAGAATTTCAAGTAACACAGACGAGGTCAAAACACTGGTTTCTTCAGTGGGGCAACTAATACGGGGACTCCCGCACAAAATTGTGGCTGCTATGAAGGTGACCCTAGAGGCGATAACCGTAGGAAAAACCCGGAATTTATGTGGCTAACACAGCGATACGCGGTTTAACCGCTCGTGTGTGTAACGCCAGTGACATTGAAACTCAGGATGGCGAATATCGCCAGTTTCTGCGAGACGAGGCCATAGACGTCTGTCAACAGACACATTCCCCAAACCTGGCGTGAACGTACGCGCAGCAAATTTTTATGCCTACCGTAACGATCGCGGAACGGCAGGAGGCGGCACGGCCGTTTACGTCAAGCGAACGTTGCGACATCAGTAAAATAGCTTCTCAGTTCGAACAACTGGAAACAAGCGGTGTGGTAGTCAGCCCGTCCATAGGTCATGTCACCTTTATATCAGTCTACAGACAACCGCGGAGATCACTATTACAAGGTGACATTGAAAAGCTGTTAACAGTACGTAGCAGAGTATTTATCGGCGCTGACTTTGATGCGAAACATTAGGAATCGAAACTTCCTGGCATATTAAAACTGTGTTCCGGACCGAGACTCCAACTCGGACCTTTGCCTTTTGCGGGTAAGTGCTCTACCAACTGAGCTACCCAAGCACGACTCACGCCCGGCCTCACAGCTTTACTTCTGCCAGTACCTCGTCTCCTACCTTCCAAACTTAACAGAAGCTCTCCTGCGAACCTTGCAGAACTAGCACTCCTGAAACAAAGGATATTGCGGAGACATGGCTTAGCCACAGCCTGGGGGATGTATCCAGAATGAGATTTTCACTCTGCGGCGGAGTGTGCGCTGATAGGAAACTTCCTGGCAGATTAAAACTGTTGCCGGACCGAGACTCGAACTCGGGCTCAGTTGGTAGAGCACTTTCCCGCGAAAGGCAAAGGTCCCGAGTTCGAGTCTCGACCCGGCACACAATTTTAATCTGCCAGGAAGTTTCATATTAGCGCACATTCCGCTGCAGAGTGAAAATCTCATTCTGGATTACGAATCGAATTCGCGAGTCACAAGTACTAATGGACGCAGTCTGCTATGTGCCGCCGAACGACAGAGTGCGTTAGTAAATGGGCCCTGTGACCCGACGCACTGCCCCAGACGTGGCTGCCCGTGTCTTCGACATCGCGATCCTAAAGGGCGTAGGCCTCCAGACTTCGGATATGTCAGGACTGCGCTACCGTCCGACCATCTACCAGTAGTACTTGATCTCGACTTAACGTAACACAACAGAAAACGCCGCCGCCAGCTAAGAGCTGTTGACTGGAAAAACTTTAAAGTGTATCTAGCCGATACTGACTGCAATGTGTAAGATAGATGAAGTCGAGGTGGACGAGGATCTTGCAGTATTTGACCAACTTACACTGCAAGCTGTTGACGCGGCCACTACGCAACAAGTTTCTAACTATGGAACCTCCCTATCGCACCCCCCCCCCCCCCCCTCAGATTTAGTTACAAGTTAGCACAGTGGATAGGCCTTGAAAAACTGAACACAGATCAAGCGAGAAAACAGGAAGAAGTTGTGTCATCAGTCTACTAACTGGTTTGATGCCGCCCGCCACGAATTCCTTTCCTGTGCTAACCTCTTCATCTCAGAGTAGCACTTGTAACCTACGTCCTCAATTATTTGCTTGACGTATTCCAATCTCTGCCTTCCTCTACAGTTTTTGCCCTCTACAGCTCCCTCTAGTACCATGGAAGTCATTCCCTCATGTCTTAGCAGATGTCCAGTCATCCTGTCCCTTCTCCTTATCAGTGTTTTCCACATATTCCTTTCCTCTCCGATTCTGCGTAGAACCTCCTCATTCCTTACCTTATCAGTCCACAGTCCACCTAATTTTCAACATTCGTCTATAGCACCACATCTCAAATGCTTCGACTCTCTTCTGTTCCGGTATTCAAGCAGTCCATGTTTCACTACCATACAATGCTGTACTCCAGACGTACATCCTCAGAAATTTCTTCCTCAAATTAAGGCCGGTATTTGATATTAGTAGACTTCTCTCGGCCAGAAATGCCTTTTTTGCCATAGCGAGTCTGCTTTTGATGTCCTCCTTGCTCCGTCCGTCATTGGTTATTTTACTGCCGAGGTAGCAGAATTCCTTAACTTCATTGACTTCGTGACCATCAATCCTGATGTTAAGTTTCTCGCTGTTTCATTTCTACTACTTCTCATTACCTTCGTCTTTCTCCGATTTACTCTCAAACCATACTGTGTACTTATTAGACTGTTCATTCCGTTCAGCAGATCATTTAATTCTTCTTCACTTTCACTCAGGATAGCAATGTCATCAGCGAATCGTATCATTGATATCCTTTCACCTTGTATTTTAATTCCACTCCTGAACCTTTCTTTTATTTCCATCATTGCTTCCTCGATGCACAGATTGAAGAGTAGGGGCGAAAGGCTACAGCCTTGTCCTACTCCCTTCTTAATACGAACACTTCGTTCTTGATCGTCCACTCTTATTATTCCCTCTTGGTTGTTGTACATATTGTATATGACCCGTCTCTCCCTATAGCTTACCCCTACTTTTTTCAGAATCTTGAACAGCTTGCACCATTTTATATTGTCGAACGCTTTTTCCAGGTCGACAAATGCTATGAACGTGTCTTGATTTTTCTTTAGCCTTGCTTCCATTATTAGCCGTAACGTCAGAATTGCCTCTCTCGTGCCTTTACTTTTCCTAAAGCCAAACTGATCGTCACCTAGCGCATTCTAAATTTTCTTTTCAATTCTTCTATATATTATTCTTGTAAGCAGCTTCGATGCATGAGCTGTTAAGCTGATTGTGCGATAATTCTCCACTTGTCAGCTCTTGCCGTCTTCGGAATTGGGTGGATGATGCTTTTCCGAAAGTCAGATGGTATGTCGCCAGACTCATACATTCTACACACCAACGTGAATAGTCGTTTTGTTGCCACTTCCCCTAATGATTTTAGAAATTCTGATGGAATGTTATCTGTCCCTTGTGCCTTATTTGATCGTAAGACCTCCAAAGCTCTTTTAAATTCAGATTCTATCTCTTCTAAATATACAAAGTAAGTAGTCCGTGCGGAAGATAGGCAACATCAAGGATAGTGTGAGCTAAGGAGCGCCGTGGTCCCGTGGTTAGCGTGAGCAGCTGCGGAACGAGAGGTCCTTGATTCAAGTTTTCCTTCGAGAGAAAAGTTTAGTTTTTTATTATCTGACAGAGCACAGGGAAAACTGCGCGACTGTGAAACTGTTGCATTCATTTGTTGCAGTTTATGTGACAAACTCTTATGCTTTCATCACTTTTTTGGGAGTGATTATCACATCTATAAGAAAACCTAAATCGGGCAAGGTAGAAGAATCTTTTTACCCATTTGCCAAGTGTACAAGTTAGGTGGGTCGACAACATATTCTTGTCATGTGACACACATGCCTTCACCAGTGTTGTATAGAATATATCAGACGTGTTCTCTTGTGGAGGAATCGGTTGACCTATGACCTTGCGATAAAATGTTTTCGGTTCTCATTGGAGAGGCACGTCCTTCTTCCGCATGGACTACTCAGTTTGTATATTTTGCTTATTTTTTTCATCGTTCCACACAACTTCTTCCTGTTTTCTCGCTTGATCTGTGTTCAGTTTTTCAAGGCCTATCCACTGTGCCAACTTATTACTAAATCTGAGGGGTGTGCGATGGGGAGGTTCCCTTGTAAGTAGCTTCCTCCCGACATACGGGAGGCCATTATGGAAACCACGAAATCCCACGAAGAAAGGCGTATTAACCGCCTTCGCCGTGAAATCAAGGTTGCCGTAGATAACCACAGGAATCGAGACTGGGAGGGGAGGGTCGCGCCCTTCAGAACCGCTGATTATAGTGCCTGGCGCATAATAAAACAGTTTTCACGTAAAAAACTGTGCATTTTGTCACTGCAAGTCGGGTTTGAGATCATCTGTGAGCCGAATGCCAAAGAAAACGCCTTGGCAGATGCGTTCGTGGTGGATTTCACGCCCATTGGCGACATAGTGGACGAAAACCACATTCAACGTGAGGAGGAACGGCTTCCCGCCTTTCTCGCAAATAGATATGGTAGCCATCCCAAAACCAGGTAAGGACTCCAGATTTGCGAACGATTATCGGCCTATAAGCCTTCAGCCGCCACATTCGAAAGTGTTCGAAGGTTTGTATTCCAAACGGTTGCGAAGACATGTTGCGACGGGGGGCCTCTTACCAGACGAGCAGTCAGGTTTCCGGAGGGTGCACTCCACACAACAAGAATTACTTAGGTTAGTTGAGCAGGGCATAGGGGCACTAGACCGTCGTGAGTGCCTTGGCGCATTGGTATTAGACATACCGAAGGCCTTCGACAGCGTGTCTGTTCAAGCTTCTTGACGAGGGAGTACCGGTGTCACACGTGTTCAAATGGTTCAAATGGCTCTGAGCACGATGGGACTTAACTTCTATGGTCATCAGTCCCCTAGAACTTAGAACTACTTAAACCTAACTAACCTAAGGACATCACACCCAGCCATCACGAGGCAGAGAAAATCCCTGACCCCGCCGGGAATCAAACCCGGGAACCTGGGCGTGGGAAGCGAGAACGCTACCGCACGACCACGAGATGCGGGCGTCACACGTGTCCCTGCTCAAATCGTACCTCCATGACGGAGCCGATGGAGGAGTCTCGACAGCGCGACGAAAACAGCGCGGGAGTCACCAGTACACACCACCGATACTCCGAAAAACCCTGAGAGATAATCTGGCGTTATAAGGTGTTTGCGGGCAGTTTGGGAGCACACATCGTAAGACGTTGCCTACATCAAACTTGTGACACGCTTTGAGCTTGTCCCACCAAGTGGCGGCTCAAAATGAGCGCGGCGAAGATCCAGGCTTTAATCATAATGAAAAAAAAAAATGGAACCAGCGGATTTACTACCTATTCGCATCACGAGAGAGCCATCCCTTGGTCGCGAACCTGGAAGGATCTAGGCGTGACTCGCCATAGACGTCTAACGTGGCGACTGCGGTCCGAGAGGTCAGGTGGAAAAGCACTCGGGCATATGAAAACGCTCTACCCCCTAATAAACCCAAATTCGACTCTACCTCCACATTGTTGAGTAACATTCTACCTGCCCCTTTTAGGCCCCGCTCTAGAACACGCTGCTGTGGTGTGAGGGAAATGCAGCCAATAAACATTTTGGCTCGCTACAGCGGGTAGAAAAAAAAAAAAACTTTACGCCTTGCTCTGAGTCTCTGAAGGCTAGAGCCGAGCACCAGAGGAGTGGATGAGATGACAACAAGAGAAGACAAACAAATAAACGCTAGGTCTACATTTCCCAACCCCGGATTATACCGGGTGATCAAAAAGTCAGTATAAATTTGAAAACGCAATAAATCACGGAATAATGTAGATAGAGAGGTAAAAACTGACACACATGCTTGGAATGACATGGGGTTTTATTAGAACAAAAAAAAAGGTCACAAAATGTCCGACAAATAGGGCTGGACAGCAAAACTACTACCGTGATGGGTGAGGGGTACGCCGATATGTTACAGAATCGCATCATCCCCAGCCTGGCTGATAAACACCTGCTGGAACGTACGATGTTTATGCAGGATGGCGTTCCACCCCATGTTTCTAGGCGCTTCGTTTGGTGTTGATCGTGTGCTCAGCCGTTACTTTCTTCATGCTTGGCCTCCCAGGTCCCCAGACCTCAGTCCGTGCAATTATTGGCTTTGGGGTTACCTGAAGTCGCAAGTGTATCGTGATCGACCGACATCTCCAGGGATGCAGAAAGACAACATCCGAAGCCTATGCCTCACCATAACTCCAGTCATGCTTTACAGTGCTGTTCACAATATTATTCCTCGACTACAGCTATTGTTGAGGAATGATGGTGGACATATTGAGCATTTCCTGTAAAGAACATAATCTTTGCTTTGCCTTACTTTGTTATGCTAATTATTGCTATTCTGATCAGATTAAGCGCCATCTGTCGGACATTTTTTGAACATTTGTATTTTTTTGGTTCTAATAAAACCTCATGTCATTCCAAGCATGTGTGTCAATTTGTACCTCTCTATCTACATTATTCCGTGATTTATTCAGTTTTCAAATTTATACTGACTTTTTGATCACCCGGTATATAAGCTAGTCATTATGAATGCTCAAAGAACAAGTAACAAAGTCCAGAGACATTTAGAAGGCATAAGTGAGAACAGCATAGTTCACAGGAAAGCCTAAATGACTGTACTTATGAAGATTAAACGCCAAACACAACTTGGAAATGGAACAGAACGTTAGATAACAATATTATTGACAACAGCCAAATAATACATACACAGCAGTCACAACAGCTACAGATAGAAAATAGTACGGTTGTTGCTACCACCTGGCGCTACGTGGACCGATGACAGAGGACCTAGCCCCACGTAGTTATAAATATTGGACCCATTCCACTCTGGATTCAACCTCAGTCAGAGCCTGACGAAGATTGCGAGCTACGCTGTCGAAGTACCTCGCACGTACGACGAGCATTACCGGCAGAAAACTCGATTTTCCAAGATGACAACACCTCTCTGGGAAGGTCTGAAGACCTTTATAATTACTGCACAGTTTTATTTAGTATACGATCATACCGTGTAAACTATCTTTATCAATGTCTTCTTCGATACTCACCACCGCCGATGGGTGTACACATTTTTAGCAAGTGAAATGGTAGTGTGGCAGTTTTGGCCAGGAGATCTCATCTGGCGGCGGTCGGCCGCCTGGTGCAAGTCTTTTTTATTAGTCGTCATTTCAGCGACTTGCTTTTCGATCATGATGAAATGATGAGGACAGCCATGTTGTCCTCGAGTTGACAAAATCTCCGATTTTACAGCCCCGCCTTACGATCGCCAATATGTGCCTTCTCGGCCCGACTTCATCGCCTTTAAACAGAGCACTTCCAAACATAAAATAATGTCTTCTGCATCAGATTAAACATACGCCTCTTATTCTCAAATTTTGTCTTTTTGACGTAAAAAAGACTGGAACTGACTAGCGAATTTGTTGTATCAAATTGGGGGAGGACTATATGGACGGGACTGACAAAATGTAATATACAGCTATAATCCCAGCAAAAGAAAGAAAAACGCACTGCATTGAGCGCTGGATTACAAACAAAAACAGTCGAGGATCCTGAGTTACGACGAAAAATAAAAAGGGGGCACATACCGCAGCACACTGCAAATGGTCTTGATGAAACTCTTCATAGTTTAATCATCCGGGTATGACTTTTAGTACTGACCAAGGTGCATCCCACGTGAATCGTGCGTTGCTCTATCATCGTCTTTTAATTCTAACATCTCCTGCCCCTGATGATTCAGCTGCGTGGAGAACCTTGAAATGCACTCCATGAATAACTGGAGAAATAGTGTCTATATTTTCGGTTACGGAAGACATTGCAGGTAGTTCCAGAAGTCCAACGTGCCCTTGGGGCCGTTTTGAAGCAAATAATACACTGCGTGTCTGCGAAGCCACGTCACAGCATTACTTTTAGTACTGGAGTAATACATCTCATTCGGGAATAACAGCATCTTAGATTCAACATGGTTTGGTTTCACTCGAAGAAAGCACACCAACGTTTGCTTCACCATGCGCCTCACTGCCTACGAAGCACCGTGATGGTGTCATCATTGTGTTGGTCTCCAGAGCCCGTGCACAGTGGTGAATCTCGTGTAGCCTCGATCTGTTCATCTGATTGCTATTAACCATAATAAATCACATGACGGCGGTATCCAGCGTAAATGGTTAATCGTCCGCTACACTTCGTTCCAACATGCGTTCGGGTGCTCCCTCTCCGCCGCGTTGTTTGGTCGTCCGCGCTGCTTGACACGATACACCGCCCATGCCTTCACCAGTCGACTCGCTGGTAGAGCGAGTTGAACGTAACTGAGGTCTAGATAAAAGACGCCTATGTAGAAGAGTGACATGGGGACATGTATTGTCACACGCGACGTTAGGCAGGGCGGTGCCAATTCCTCTAATAACAAACCCGTTAAACTGTTCGGACGGCGGTGCCATAGTTTGACTGATGCGCTTACAAACTGAGCGACCGCCCTGTCATAAACATGATTAAGGCTAAGAGGTAATGCTGTCGGTATAGATAGCATCTGGGCGATGTGCATGATGCGTGACGCCAAAAGGTGGATACCCAGTGGCCGTAGTACTCGTAGACAGCAGCAGCCCCTATCTGGACATTTTGTAAAGGTCGTCGCTGGTTGTGAGTAGTGGTGCATCGTACATCGTCAGTGAAATCAATGCCGTGGCATTTCTTGGTTTCCCTGAACTGTAGGGAGAGGGTGGGGGAGGGGGAGGGGGAGTTTGCGAGTGTGGAGCACAGTCAGCAGACAGCCAGGCTCCGATATTCATCGCCGCTTTGGCGACGCTAATACGACGGCCAGAGGCCGTGCCATATGTAGCTGTCCAATCCAGTGCGTTGCCAGTGATGCTGTTTCGGATCGCAATCACCACGTCCGCAGTACAAATACGCTTTACGTCGTAAGGTGTGACCTCGTAACGACATACTCGTTACTCGCTGGCGCAGGCCGCATTATAGTGGGCAGAGGGCCACAGAATAGAGCAATGTAGACAGGGGGCAGCTTTGGCGTGCCGATCGAGATGTCGTGCCAGAGGGGTAGAGGGGGGGGGGGGGGGCTAGGTCGTCCATTGACGAGCAGCTTCGAGTTCGCGCACGGAGATGTCGCATCCTGACAGTGATAAATGGCCGCGGATATCGCATTTGTTGGAGAACCGCTTACCAATAGTAATGGGCTTCGCCTTCAAAGGCTTGACTGAAATCAGTTCACGCCAAAGCGCCGGTCAGACCACATACCCTCGCCAATGCGATCAAATCACGGTATTCACTGATCGCTGTTTGAATGTTGTTGCCATTTCCTAGTGACATTTGGATAGGCGATATCACATGGCTTAAGGCCTAGCGTGTACGTAGCGCTAAGTCTGAAAAAGACAGGGCTTGTACACTGCATGTACACGTGTTCGATACGCACTGATGTGACAAAAGTCGTGGAATAGCGATATGCACTTATACAGATGGCGTTAGTATCGCACCCACAAGGCATAAAAGGGCAATGCATTGGCGAAGCTGTCATTTGTACTCGGGCGACTCATGTGAAAAGCTTTGTATAGTCGTTATGGCCGCAAAATGTAAATTAATAGACTGTGAACGCGGAATGGTAATTGGAGCTAGACGCATGGGATGTTCCATTAAGGAAATCGTTAGATAACTCAATATTCCCAGATCCACAGTGTGCCGAGAATTCCAAATTTCGGGCATTCTCTCTTACCAAGGACAACGCAATGGCCGACGGCGTTTGCGTAGAGTTGTCAGTGCTAACAGAAATCAACACTGCTTGAAATAACCGCAGAAATCAAACTGGGACATTCGGCTGACGTATTCGTTAGGAAAGTGCGGCTAAATTTGGCGTTAATGGGCTATGGCAGCAGACGACCGACTCGAGTGCCTCTGCTAGCAGCATGACATCGCCTGCAGCGACTCTCCTGGGCTCGTGGCCAAATCGGATGGATTCTAGACTTATGGTCAGCTGAATCACGATTTCAGCTGGTAAGAGCTGATGGTGGGGTTCGAGTGCGGCGCAGACGCCACGAAGCAATGGACCCATGTTGCAAACAAGGCACTGTGCAAGCTGGTGGTGGCTCCATAATGCTGTGAGCTGTGTTTACGTGGATCATTGACCGTAAATGTATATGTTCGGATGCTTCGAGACCATTTGCAGCCATTCATACACTTCATATTCCCAGACAACGGTGGAATTTTTATAGATGTTATTGCGCCAGTCATTGGACCACAATACTTCGCCATTGGCTTAAAGAACATTCTGGACAGTTCGAGGGAATAGCTTGGCCACCCGATTGCCCGACATGAATCCCACTGAATAGTTATACGACATTATCGAAAGGTCAGACGGCTATAGAGGCAGCATGGCTCACTTTTTCTGCAGGGGCCTTCCATCGACTTGTTGAGTCCATGCCACGTCGAGTTGCTATGCCACGTCGAGTTGCTGCATTACGCCGGGCAAAAGGAGACCTGACACGATATTAGAAGATATTCCATGAGTTCTGTCACCTAAGTATAATAGGCCACGCCACATGATCACAGACACCTGTACCAGTTCTTACACCAGTGTTTGTTAACAGTTTCCATTGTTATTCTTCTTAAAGTAGCTCTGATCGCTTTTCAGATTTTCTATAATATCGCAATATTTAAAAGCAATGCAAATTTTACTGAAAGTTAACCTTTTCTTAAGAAAAGGTTTAGTTAAAAAAAGAAAAGATATTAGCATTGCTGCTATGGCTAAATGATATTTCGATTTTCTTAGCCGGTTATTAGTAAAAAATAATGAAAACCTGTTATAACCGAGACCAAACAAATATAAATACCATCGGTTATTCAGAACTAAAATACCGGTATCCGCTTCAGCTGGTCAGTTTTCCCATCCCTATTCCATTTCCAGGATAATAAAGCCGTAAAGCGTCTGAGAAACGTCTGCGAAAGCCGTCGGATCAGAGCTGAATAAAGCTGAGAATAGTGGTCGTGGAACACGGTGGCTACGTGTTGTTGTGAGGAGAGGCAGCTACCATCCTGTGTCGACTGAGTGTATAAGCGGTCTTCGGCGTCATTTACGTTCACGAAGTACATGGAACATAGATGGAAGTTCACTTCATATCCTGCGTTCTCGCTCGGGCTACCATCCCCTCTAGGTGGTGTCGACTGTAAGCGATGATCTGGGCCTTAGCACAGTGAGTCGCCGCTTGTTGTTTCGGAGACGGCGCCACAGACAGCCCCACAATACCTTGTATGAGAAATCAGGCGAATGTCTGGGCCAAGATGCGCAGTCTCGGCCAGTTTATGAACGTTCGGGCAGGGCCGGTTTGGCATAGTTCAACGACCTGAGGATATTTACGGAGGCGGTTTTGACACGATTGTCAGGTGTTCTCAATGGCTTGGCGGCAGTTCCGGTAAGACAGGTAAGCGACCTTTAACTTCCACGGAGTGTGGCTTCCCCATGAAGAGGATGGCATTAAGCCAAGTGTTCCGAGAAGGCGGCGGCAGGCTACAGTTTTGTATCCTGTGTCTCAGCAGCGAGAGTGCGTGAAACATAAATCCGGTCAGTGCGACTAGAAGAATGACTCGTAGTGTGTGAACCCAGGTTGATAACAGTGACGATATTCCCAAGTGTCCACCATCTGCAGGTCCCGGATTAGCGTCCCGAGTTCCGGGCACGTATTATGTACGGGAACTGGTCTTTGGGTGCCATGACGCAATTAAAGTCAGGCCCGAATATTAAACGATCGTGGCGGCCTTGGAAAACCGGCGCAACTTCTCCCGCAAGGAACGTCTGTTCGTGCCAGAAGGTGCCTTGATATTGATATGCCTTATACACAGCACTGTGACTGCCATTCCTCGAGCTCTGGGGACAGAGCGAATTTCGTCTACCACTGTTCCTTCCCATCGAAATATAGGGACACCGCTTCCTGTGGGAGAGGCGAATGACACACATGCTTCATAGCCGTACATGCCTGGGAAATCATCGACGTATACTTGCCGGAGAAAGGTTATTGTCGATGGCAGCAGCGTTCAGCATGTCCTGAAGCAAGGATAACTTAGTGCACATCCGTATAGTGTTGATGTTGTTAGTCTTAACACGACAAGTTTGAAGTCTATCCATTTCGCCCGTATTGGCCGTCAGCATCACCATAAGTGGCGTGGGCTCGTCGTGGTGCCTCATCGCAGCTACCGACAGTGGCAAGGAATAACAGTGATGGCCTGTAATCCCTCATGTCGTGTCCGAAACGATGTCTGATGAGACCAAACAAACACTGAAAAATACTGGTTATGCAGAGCTAAAGTACCGGCATCTATTTAGAGCGATTGGTTTTTCCATACCTACTCCATTGCTGTGGTGCAAACGTCCAATCGCCGTAGGATACCATCGTCTCTTGATGGATATCTCAGCTGCGACTCTCGGAGCAGATTCCGCTGACACTAAAGGAGAGTAATCTGCGGCAGGTAGGTCCATACGATCCTGCCTTACAGAGGCACATAATCGGTATGTTCCTCTACAGGGTGTGATGGTAGTGCGACCTCTGTATCGCAATCACCATCGTCAGACTGTCCACAGTCGTTTTCAGACGTTCTCAGCAGGCAGTCATCTGACGGAACATTTCGCCATGTCTTGGTCTTTGCAGGGAACACTGTTTGCGGACGTGTGTTTCAGTATCCGTCCATTCTGCTGTCAGGAAGGTAGGTAGCGATCGGCACCGTCCGTAAATATCCATGTTGTCATCTGTATTTTCCTACAAGATCGGCCGTTGATTGTCTTCTAGGGTGCGCAGTCGCAGGGAATGTGTCCAGTATTTCAGACTCCATCATGTCGCCCTATTGGGAGCGCCTATCGGACGAGTGTGGCCGACGTCGGATGGGTGGCCGTTTGTGCTGCAAAATTGAGGGGGTGTATCAAGATCGTAGGTGGAGTCACGGATTCACATCTCGAGATTTGACCACGTCGTCATAGACATGCGACCTGACGTTTCTTTCTTGGCCACAACTGGAGCTAGTATGTGACGGTCCATCGTACATAATAATCGCCCTACAGTCGCCGATGATGCAATAGAACAGCATGAGTTTCGTCAACTCAGTATTACTCTATCATACCCCATTAAGGACTGGGTATGTTATGAAAGTGGGCCATTTTTGGCCATGTGGATTACACTTTGCCATAAGGTTGGAAAGCCACGGTGATGACGTCAGGTGGGACTTTGAATGGGAGTTCAGAGACTCATAGTATACAGGAGCTGAGTCCGGTGTTATCGATAGACTGCTTCAATAAGGCCATCGGAGTGTTTGAATTTAAGAGTGTTTGCATTAGCACACTGGCTTTTGTTGCACACCTCGTTGCTGACTGACTTGATCTACATGATACTGCTCGTGATAGAGAGGTGGATACCGATTATGTACTGTGGCTCAATTTTAATGTTAGGTACAAAACTTTCAACAGCTTGATATTGGCCTTTATAGTGGTTTGTGTGTATGAGTGTTGCATGTTATGTCTGCTGTAATTGACTCTTAACCAGCAGCAACGGAGTTGTAAACAACAATGAGCACTCGCTATTCTGCGGATGGGACATAAACAGCACATCTGCACAGCCCCGCTGCCGAAGGCAGACTGGCCATTCAACGGCGAAGGCGGACACATATTTAAGATTAGGTACACATATGAAACTATGTACACAATACAGTCGAAGAGATTTTAAATTAGACTCACAACTTGCTTCGCTACCTGACAGACATTTTATATTATTGGGCAATGGTCAAAAATTATTGTTGCTGCATATTGAACTCCTCTCTGAGCCACTGACAGCATTAACAATGGGTAACAAAGGCCATTTTTTCCTGTGATGTTGTAGGTATGTACATCACTGTTCTTCTCAAATTGTGATGGATTATTAATGATGAATTTCACTAGCGAATATGTGTATTGCGACAGCGCTAGGACTTAGGCAAAGGAGGCTGGGGGATTCGAATCCCCTCATTATCTAAATGATATTACACATGATGTAGCTGCAGTGTAGTGTAATTGGAAGGTATTTTTGCTTTCAGGTGTGGTGGTGGTTAGTGTTTAACGTCCCGTCGACAACGAGGTCATTAGAGACGGAGCGCAAGCTCGGGTTAGGGAAGGATTGGGAAGGAAATCGGCCGTGCCCTTTCAAAGGAACCATCCTGGCATTTGCCTGAAACGATTTAGGGAAATCACGGAAAACCTAAATCAGGATGGCCGGAGACGGGATTGAACCGTCGTCCTCCCGAATGCGAGTCCAGTGCGCTAACCACTGCGCCACCTCGCTCGGTTTTGTTTTCAATAATATGACGAAAACGGGGTGTGCACTATCGATAGTCAACAAGCCCATCGATAGTTTTAAACTTTAGAGACATCGATAGTACTATCGGTTGTAGCCCATCCCGAATTCAGCCAAGACCAGCTACTGTACATTCAGTCTCTATTGGTCCATTATGGATAAAGGAATCGGCTGGTTAAGTACTTGTCAATGTCAATGAAATTCACCGAGAGCCGTGTAACTTAACATGTTTCTTTTATTTTATTTTGAAGGCCACCACTTTCAGCATTCACTATGCCGTCTTCAGGCTCCAAATAAACGAAAATGTCATACAGAGCCATAAATGTCTGGATGTAGTGAATTCAGTCGTTGCACTAGTACTTCGATGACTTGATCGCGTCAAATGAAGTACTAGTGTAACGGCTGAATTCACTACATCCAGACATTTATGGCTCTGTCTGACATTTTCGTTTATTTGAGGAGATGCATATGGGGCCTGAAGATGGCATAGTAAAATGCTGCAACTGGTAGCCTTGAAAATAAAACAAAATTACATCTTAAATTACACAGCTCTTGGTGAATTTCATTGACACTGACAACTACTGTACATTGTCGGCCTCACTTGAGCTCACTTCTTGTTTCATTAATCACTTCAGCTCGTACTTACAACTGAATTTAATGTTAAGTGCTGCCGTTTATTGTTTTTGTACTGTGTGCTTTTATTATAGTTTCTAATTATGGATAAGATTTTCACAAGAAAGAAGAGGAAAACCGATTCTGATTCGTTCACTAGCTTTAAGCTGTCAGCACACGGAAGGAGTTAGCTAAGGTTGATTTGGCGCTCTGCGAGTTTTCCGCCGTCACTTCCTGCCATTTCTCGTTGAGGAGCCATTTTGTCACGTGAAACACAAAATTAGTTCTGCGATATTTCGGCAATGTGCCACGTAAAGTAGAACCAATACGAAATGGGAACGCTCTCTAAGTCACAAGCAGAAAGCAAGACTGTGCTCGTTTTCAGTAGAAGCGCATATTGGCCGGCCGCTGTGGCCGAGCGGTTCTAGCCGCTTCAGTCCGGCACCGCGCCGCTGTTACGGTCGCAGGTTCGAATCCTGCCTCGGGCATGGATGTTTGTGATGTCTGTAGTTTAGTTAGGTTTAGTCCCATAGTGCTTAGAGTCATTTGAACCATTTTTGAAGCCCATATTCGGTGGATTGTACGTTATACGTTAAATCATATGAATACATGCTGTTTCTAAACATCAGCACGTGGAATGTCTCGAAAACGAATCTTTATTCGTACGATTTGTTTCAATAAAATGACGGGAAATGTCTCATTGGTGGGTGAAGAATTTTTGTTTTTAGTTATTTTCGTGTTGTAACTCGCTTGTCATGAGAGGAAGTCGTTTTAAGGCAACGACCCATTGAATGAAGTTTCATGAAAATGTGTCATTCTTACTAGGATTTATTTTAATTAAATGCCAATAACACATCAGCAGTTGAAACTTTTAGAACATTGTAATATAAGATACGAGATAAAGGAGGGCGGACCATTGGCATAGCGGATTGGCTGAAGCACCACGATGCGGTCCCGACCTGTAGATCGACAGAGTTAGCGTCCAGCAGTATCCAGAATTTTTTTCCACCTTCATGTTTTCTGAAAGCTTGTGGGAGTTTCCTATCAAATTAACAGAATTAATTTCTCTAATATCTGATGTTATGTAAATATAAGTGTGCCCTCTGCCAAGCATGAGTTTGTTCGTTTTTCGTGAACTTTCTTAAGGTGTTGTCCCTCCTGAGTGGTCCCGTATATTTCATTTTTGTCTTATTACACGTTTCGGGTTGCTGAAGGCTATATTCCTGTATACCACAGACAGAAGAACACGACTAGCGTGTGACCAGGAAACGAATTACACGTTTTACACTGAAGCGCCAAAGGAACTGGTATAGGCATGCTTATTCAAACATAGAGACATGTGAACAGGCAGAATGCGGCGCTGCGGTCGGCAATGCTTATATAAGCCAAGTGTCTGGTGCAGTTGTTAGATCGGTTACTGCTGCTACAATGGCAGGTTATCAAGATATAAGTGAGTATGAACGTGGTGTTATAGTCGGTGCATGAGCGATGGGACAGAACATCTCCGAGATAGCCATAAAGTGTGGATTTTTCCCGTACGGCCGTTGTAAGAATGTACGGTGAATATCAGGAATCCTGTAAAACATCAAATCTACGAGATCGCTGCGACCGGAAAAAGATCCTTCATCAACGGAACCAACGACAACTGAAGAGAATCGTTCAACGTCACATAAATGCAAACCTTCCGCAAAATGCTGCAGAATTTAATGTTGGGCCATCAACAAGTGTCAGCGTGAGAACCTTTCAACGGTACATCATCTGTATGGGCTTTCGGAGCCGAAGGCCCAACTGTGTACCGTTGATGACTGCACGACACAGTGCTTTACGCCTCTCCTGAGCAAGTTCAGCACCGACATTGGACAGTTGATGACTAGAATCATGTTGGCTGGTCGGACAAGCCTCGTTTCAAATTGTGTCGAGCCGATGGACGTGTACGGGTTTGTAGACAACCTCATTTATGCATGGACCCTGCATGTCAGCAGGGGACTGTTAAAGCTGGTGGAGGCTCTGTAATGCTGTGGTACTGTGCAGTTGGAGTGATATGGGATCCCTGACAAGTCTAGACATGACTCTGACAGGTGACACGTATGTAAGGACCCTGTCTGATCACTTGTTTTTGTTATCAGTCTGCTGACTGGTTTGATGCAGCCCGCCATGAATTCCTTTCCTGTGCTAACCTCTTCATCTCAGAATAGCACTTGCAACCTACGTACTCAATTATTTGCTTGACGTATTCCAATCTCTGTCTTCCTCTACAGTTTTTGCCCTCTACAGTTCCCTCTAGTACCATGGAAGTCATTCCCTCATGTCTTAGCAGATGTCCTATCATCCTGTCCCTTCTCCTTATCAGTGTTTTCCACATATTCCTTTCCTCTCCGATTCTGCGTAGAACCTCCTCATTCCTTACCTTATCAGTCCACCTAATTTTCAACATTCGTCTATAGCACCACATCTCAAATGATTCGATTCTCTTCTGTTCCGGTTTTCCCACAGTCCATATTTCACTACCATACAATGCTTTACTCCAGACGTACATCCTCAGAAATTTCTTCCTCAAATTAAGGCCGGTATTTGATATTAGTAGACCTCTCTTGGCCAGAAATACGTTTTTTGCCATAGCGAGTCTGCTTTTGATGTCTTTCTAGCTCCGTCCGTCATTGGTTATTTTACTGCCTAGGTAGCAGAATTCCTTAACTTCATTGACTTCGTGACCATCAATCCTGATGTTAAGTTTCTCGCTGTTTCATTTCTACTACTTCTCATTCCCTTCGTCTTTCTCCGATTTACTCTCAAACCATACTGTGTACTCATTAGACTGTCCATTCCGTTCAGCAGATCATTTAATTCTTCTTCACTTTCACTCAGGATAACAATGTCATCAGCGAATCGTATCATTGATATCCTTTCACCTTGTATTTTAATTCCACTCCTGAACCTTTCTTTTATTTCCATCATTGCTTCCTCGATGTACAGATTGAAGAGTTTGGGGCGAAAGGCTACAGCCTTGTCTTACACCCTTCTTAATACGAACACTTCGTTTTTGATCGTCCACTCTTATTATTCCCTCTTGGTTGTTGTACATATTGTATATGACCCGTCTCTCCTTATAGCTTACCCCTACTTTTTTCAGTATCTCGAACAGCTTGCACCGTTTTATATTGTCGAACGCTTTTTCCAGGTCGACAAATGCTATGAACGTGTCTTGATTTTTCTTTAGTCTTGCTTCCATTATTAGCCGTAACGTCAGAATTGCCTCTCTCGTGCCTTTACTTTTCCTGTAGTCAAACTGATCGTCACCTAGCGCTTTCTCAATTTTCTTTTCCATTCTTCTGTATATTATTCTTGTAAGCAGCTTCGATGCATGAGCTGTTAAGCTGATTGTGCGATAATTCTCGCACTTGTCAACTCTTGCCGTCACATGCAACCATTAATGTCCATTGTGCATTCCGACGGACTTGGGCAATTCCAAGAGTTCAATGCGACACCCCACACAGAATTGCTACAGAGTGGTTCTAGGAATACTCTTCTGAGTTTAAACACTTCCGCTGGCCACCAAACTCCCCAGACTTGAGCATTATTGAGCATATCTGGGATGACTTGCAACGTGCTGTTCAGAAGAGATCTCCAGTCCCTCGCACTCTTTCGTATTTATGGACAGCCCTGCAAGATTCACCGTGCCAGTTCCCTCCAGCACTATTTCAGACATTAGTCGAGTCCATGACACGTCGCATTGCGGCACTTCTGAGTGCTCGTTGGTGCACTACACTGTATTGGGCAGGTGCACCAGTTTCTTTGGCTCTTCGGTGTAATAGAGCTAACGTAGAAATTCTGCGCGGTTCCATTTTCGTGAACAAACTGCATGGTTTGCGAGCCAAATAATGTCGACATCTGCAGCTGGATAGCACGTTAAGGAGATCGTGGCGTGTGCCGACGGTGCTGTGTGTCCTGACGTGGGATATCTGCCTTCTTGCACGTCAACATTAACTGTCTCGCCCCGTGTACCGACAGCATTAAAATAACTTAAAAATATGTACTCACTGCTATAATAGCCTAATTGCGTATCTACAGTTGCTTAATGTTAGTACTGGAGTCGTTATTTGGAAGTGGGCAGAATTTTGGGGTTGCAATAATTCAACATTTCACAAGGCAGCGGAACGGTAAACGACATTACAACTAACATTACATTAAAATCAGTAAGTAAAACTACTCTTGGATTTGCCTGTGTCGCCCAAATACCGCGTTGATCAACAAAAATATCGCGCAAACATCGATGGTTGCGTTTATTTAAAAATAATGTTCAAAATTCTACCATTATGAGCTATAATGGCAAAATATCGTCCGATTTCGTCACCCCGGCAGTTATGAAAACCAGTTCCGATAAAGAACAATGAGAAGGGGTTTGTGTGGAGCGGAAGGGGTATGTGATGATAGCACAGTCTATACTTCGTCTGTTTCTAAAAGAGTTTTCTCAGCGGTCTGCTTGAATTCGTCTGAGCCGACCGCGCCTTGCACCCCCCCTGCCCCTCCCCCTCCCCTTATCGTCTAAAATCTATTTACGCTCCTGTAATGCTATAATAACAGAAGGCAGGAATTCCACGCACAATTAAATCTTAAGAACTACATGAATCCAACGCGCTATCAAATGGCCAGACATGTACAGTTAAAGGAACAATATGCAATATCAGAATTCCTTACGTTGTTGCGACGCATTTTCTTTTATTTTAAAACAAAGTACAACAACCAGTTTTTCCAAATCGTCTTCTGACTTCGGGCAACTGTACGTGTTGAGCCGCTGAGCTAGGAATTCCTGGATTCGGAAAACGTGGATCGAATCCACCAGCCATCAACCTTGAAAATGGCTTTGCCACTTTCAAATTATGGAAATGCCGGTGTTATTCCCTTACAAAAGGCCCATTGTATTCCTTCCCAATTTCTTTCTTTTCCGGCAGATTCCATTTCTCTTAAAGGTGCAGCCTCACTGCTTAAATGAAAAGAACTGTATCGACGTCCAACACAATACCTCTTCTCAGACTCCCAGAGCTAAAAGCCACGTGATAAATCGGTACGCATGCGACTCCATGCGCTACGTAATATGTTGCAAAACGCCACGCATTAAAACAGGTTTCTTCTGTGGCTCTTACATCGGATTCTTTTGGTAATAGAATGGTAGGGTCAAGTGTTTTGGATAGCAGTCAGGTTAGGGACCATTTGTATATCAGCAGAAGGATCGTCTTAATGTCACTATACTACAGCACAAGCTCAAAAAATGAATATTACACACTAATTCCTGCTTAGGAAAATGGAGCGCATCGGTTGACTCTTTTTGTATTTGATGTTGTCTACAGAGGCTTATAGATGCGCCATTAGTTCATGGACGGTTCTTTAGAAAACCCAAAAAAACATGCTTTTTACTATTTTTGCGAACCAAAACCGAGCCGGGGATTCGAAGACGGCTATGCACAACTAACGGCTGAAATTATTTTCCAAGATCGCGCTCTCGAATAACTTTAAAATTTTTCTTAATATCTTTATCCGTTTGCAAGATACAGAGGTGCGAATTTACCCTAATTCTACACTAAAATACTCACGTAAAACCCGGTATGAGGGAAAGTCTAAATAATAAATAACCGCAGCAAATTGCTCATATTGCAACTTTATATTCTCTACGCACTTATCAAGGAATGTCATCTTCTCAAAAATATTTATGCGTTATCGAGGAACACTCCAAAAGCAGATTCCAGTACGGCTACGCGCTGCAGATGGGTGTAATTTTTGCTGTTCATTCCTAAGATCCGAATCTGAAAAAACCCTGAAAATTTTCATGATACCTTTCCCATTCCATAGATACAGAGGTTCCAAGTTACCGTACTTGTAAACATAAAATACACACTTAAAATTTGACGTAAGGCGAAAACGTAAATTATAAAGCGACGTATCACGGCGAAATATGCTGTCAAGTGTCTCCGTTATCATCAGAATGGTTCCGGAAACCCAAGGGTCTTGTACTGAAGCACATAAAATACTTTTGTGCACGTAAACTCCTGTCTGAAGTGTAAAATTAGTTTTCCGTTATTTCAGCTTCACATAAGTAAACTATCAAAATTTTACTGACTCCTACAGTTCTTTTCATATGAGTGACATGTCCTGCTGTAGCAGGGATAAGAAGGAAATCGGCGGAAAAATTCTTCTATCGGAGCATACAAAAGTTGAATATGCTCATATTTAAAAGACTATGACTGAAAAATCGGTGTAACAGCTACCTCATTCTGCTTTACTTAGCACCTTTGAAATTTTTCCCAAAAGTTTGGTATGCGGAAGTATTCGCGCTTTTTATGCTGAGAAACGAGGAGATAGTGGCAGTGGGAGAGAGACGTAAAAGTAATAAATCCTAGACCAGCGGTTCCCAACCTTTCTTAGAACATTACACCTGAATGCAATTACACATATTAGTTAGTAACCCAGCTCTCCCCCTCTCAGCTCCCCCCACCGTCTGTTGCCTCCTCCCCCACTCCGCACCACTCCTCCCCCACTTTATCATCAATTTTAACACCTAACTAAACTTTAGTGTGAAAGGCTTTTCTTGGGACACTTTTATTTTTAAAATGATAGCAGATGAATGATTTTTAGTTTGCGCTAGTGTGTGTGTGTGTGTGTGTGTGTGTGTGTGTGTGTGTGTGTGTGTGTGTTTGTGTTTTACTGAATGACGAAGGAATTCGTGGTCCATCGCACAAGTGCTACTAACAACTCCTTCACAGATAAGAAAGCTAACTATCCACAGTGAGGGTAGACACTTGTTACAAAACATACTTCCCCTGCATTACTCCTCTCCATTGCGACACTTGTTTGATCTGCACACTGCTACCCCACTTAAAATCAAACAAGTTAACCTGTGTACACTGTACATACTGATCGTAAATTACTTCAGTGCTTCACTCTTCACTTCTGAATTGGCAGAAATTGGTAGACATCAGGCCGTTAATGTTTTCTGTCTGACAGCTACAAATAATAATAATAATAACACTATCTACAACACTATTGTAGCCCTTATGTAACTACCGCTGTCATTCTCTCAATTAATTCATTTATCTGTTTCGAAGCCAGTAATGAAGCAATTCCTGAACTACTGCAGGTACTATCTACAGCTTGGACAAAATGTTTTCTTGAGGTACTTAGCACATGTTACATATATGTCTCACTTTAATTACCAGCGATATGCGGGACAAAGCACAACATACACTCCTGGAAATTGAAATAAGAACACCGAGAATTCATTGCCCCAGGAAGGGGAAACTTTATTGACACATTCCTGGGGTCAGATACATCACATGATCACACTGACAGAACCACAGGCACATAGACACAGGCAACAGAGCATGCACAATGTCGGCACTAGTACAGTGTATATCCACCTTTCGCAGCAATGCAGGCTGCTATTCTCCCATGGAGACGATCGTAGAGATGCTCGATGTAGTCCTGTGGAACGGCTTGCCATGCCATTTCCACCTGGCGCCTCAGTTGGACCAGCGTTCGTGCTGGACGTGCAGACCGCGTGAGACGACGCTTCATCCAGTCCCAAACATGATCAATGGGGGACAGATCCGGAGATCTTGCTGGCCAGGGTAGTTGACTTACACCTTCTAGAGCACGTTGGGTGGCACGGGATACATGCGGACGTGCATTGTCCTGTTGGAACAGCAAGTTCCCTTGCCAGTCTAGGAATGGTAGAACGATGGGTTCGATGACGGTTTGGATGTACCGTGCACTATTCAGTGTCGCCTCGACGATCACCAGAGGTGTACGGCCAGTGTAGGAGATCGCTCCCCACACCATGATGCCGGGTGTTGGCCCTGTGTGCCTCGGTCGTATGTAGTCCTGATTGTGGCGCTCACCTGCACAGCGCCAAACACGCATACGACCATCATCGCTCTCATCGCTGAAGACGACACGTCTCCATTCGTCTCTCCATTCACGCCTGTCGCGACACCACTGGAGGCGGGCTGCACGATGTTGGGGCGTGAGCGGAAGACGGCCTAACGGTGTGCGGGACCGTAGCCCAGCTTCATGGAGATGGTTGCGAATGGTCCTCGCCGATACCCCAGGAGCAACAGTGTCCCTAATTTTCTGGGAAGTGGCGGTGCGGTCCCCTACGGCACTGCGTAGGATCCTACGGTCTTGGCGTGCATCCGTGCGTCGCTACGCTCCAGTCCCAAGTCGACGGGCACGTGCACCTTCCGCCGACCACTGGCGACAACATCGATGTACTGTGGAGACTTCACGCCCCACGTGTTGAACAATTCGGCGGTACGTCCACCCGGCCTCCCGCATGCCCACTATACGCCCTCGCTCAAAGTCCGTCAACTGCACATACGGTTCACGTCCACGCTGTCGCGGCATGCTACCAGTGTTAAAGACTGCGATGGAGCTCCGTATGCCACGGCAAACTGGCTGACACTAACGGCGGCGGTGCACAAATGCTGCGCAGCTAGCGCCATTCGACGGCCAACACCGCGGTTCCTGGTGTGTCCGCTGTGCCGTGCGTGTGATCATTGCTTGTGCAGCCCTCTCGCAGTGTCCGGAGCAAGTATGGTGGGTTTGACACACTGGTGTCAATGTGTTCTTTTTTCCATTTCCAGGAGTGTATGTGTTTTGTGGTTGGACTATGTGAGGAATCTGTAATCTCCATCGCATTGCGCTGATAATTGAAAAAATTAATTATTGATAACTTATATAACCACGGACCTTGCCGTTGGTGGGGAGGCTTGCGCGCCTCAGCGATACAGATAGCCGTACCGTAGGTGCAACCACAACGGAGAGGTATCTGTTGAGAGGCCAGACAAACGTGTGGTTCCTGAAGAGGGGCAGCAGCCTTTTCAGTAGTTGCAAGGGCAACAGTCTGGATGATTGACTGACCTGGCCTTGTAACAATAACCAAAACAGCCTTGCTGTGCTGGTACTGCGAATGGCTGAAAGCAAGGGGATACTACGGCCGTTATTTTTCCCGAGGGCATGCAGCTTTACTGTATGGTTAAATGATGATGGCGTCCTCTTGGGTAAAATATTGTGGAGGTAAAATAGTCCCCCATTCGGATCTCCGAGCGGGGACTACTCAAGAGGATGTCGTTATCAGGAGAAAGAAAACTGGCGTTCTGCGGATCGGAGCGTGGAATGTCAGATCCCTTAATCGGGCAGGTAGGTTAGAAAATTTAAAAGGGAAATAGGTAGGTTAAAGTTAGATATAGTGGGAATTAGTGAAGTTCGGTGGCAGGAAGAACAAGACTTCTGGTCAGATGACTACAGGGTTATAAACACAAAATCAAATAGGGGTCATGCAGGAGTAGGTGTAATAATGAATAGGAAAATAGGAGTGCGGGTAAGCTACTACAAACAGCATAGTGAACTCATTATTGTGGCCAAGATAGATACGAAGCCCACACCTCCTACAGTAGTACAAATTTATATGCCAACTAGCTCTGCAGATTACGAAGAAATTGAAGAAATTATGATGAAATAAAAGAAACTATTCAGATAGTGAAGGGTGACGAAAATTTAATAGTCATGGGTTACTGGAATTCGGTAGTACGAAAAGGGAGAGAAGGAAACGTAGTAGGTGAATATGGATTGGGGCTAAGAAATGAAAGAGGACGCCGCCTGGTAGAATTTTGCACAGATCACAACTTTATCACAGTTAACACTTGGTTCAAGAATCATAAAAGAAGGCTGTATACGTGGAAGAAGCCTGGAGATACTGACAGGATCCAGATAGATTATATAATGGTAAGACAGAGATTTAGGAACCAGGTTTTAAATTGTAGGGCTTTTCCAGGGGCAGATGTGGACGCTGACCACAATGTATTGGTTATGACCTGTAGATTAAAACTGAAGAAACTGCAAGAAGGTGGGAATTTAAGGAGATGGGACCTGGATAAACTGAAAGAACCTGAGGTTGTACAAAGTTTTAGGGAGAGCATAAGGGAACAATTGACAGGAACGGCGGAAAGAAATACAGTAGAAGAGGAATGGGTAGCTATGAGGGATGAAATAGTGAAGGCAGCAGAGGATCAAGTAGGTAAAAAGACGAGGGCTAGTAGCAATCCTTGGGTAACAGAAGAAATATTGAATTTAATTGATGAAAGGAGAAAATATAAAAATGCAGTAAGTGAAACAGGCAAAAAGGAATACAAACGTCTCAAAAATGAGATCGACAGGAAGTCCAAAATGGTTAAGCAGGGTTGCCTAGTGGACAAATGTAAGGATGTAGAGGCTTATCTCACTAGGGGTAAGATAGATACTGCCTTCAGGAAAATTAAAGAGACCTTTGGAGGAAAGAGAGCTACTTGCTTGAATATCAAGAGCTCAGATGGAAACCCAGTTCTAAGCAAAGAAGGGAAAGCAGAAAGGTGGAAGGAGTATATAGAGGGCCTATACAAGGGCGGTGTACTTGAGGACAATATTATGGAAATGGAAGAGGATGTAGGTGAAGATGAAATGGGAGATACGAAGCACTGAAAGACCTAAGTCGAAACAAGGCCGCGGGAGTAGATAACATTCCATTAGAACTACTGACGGTCTTGGGAGAGCCAGTCCTGGCAAAACTCTACCATCTGGTGAGCAAGATGTATGAGACAGGCGAAATACCCTCAGACTTCAAGAAGAATATAATAATTCGAATCCCAAAGAAAGCAGGTGTTGAGAGATGTGAAAATTTCCGAACTATCAGTTTAATAAGTCACAGCTGCAAAATACTAACGCGAATTCTTTACAGACGAATGTAAAAACTAGTGGAAGCCGGCCTCGGGGAAGATCAGTTTGGATTCCGTAGAAATGTTGGAACACGTCAGGCAATACTGACCCTACGACTTATCTTAGAAGCTAGATTAAGGAAGGGCAAACCTACGTTTCTAGCATCTGTAGACTTAGAGGAAGCTTTGATAATGTTGACTGAAATACTCTGTTTCAAATTCTGAAGGTGGCAGCGGTAATATACAGGGAGAGAAAGGCAATTTCCAATTTGTACAGAAACCAGATGGCAACTATAAGAGTCGAGGGACATGAAAGGGAAGCAGTGGTTGGGAATGGAGTGAGACAGGGTTGTAGCCTCTCCCCGATGTTATCCAATCTGTATATTGAGCAAGCATGGAAGGAAACAAAACAAAAATTCGGAGAAGGTATTAAAATCCATGGAGAAGGAATAAAAACTTTGAGGTTCGCCGATGACATCGTAATTCTGTCAGAGACAGCAAAGGACTTGGAAGAGCAGTTGAACGGAATGGGTAGTGTCTTGGAAGGAGGATATAAGATGAGCATCAACAAAAGCAAAACGAGGATAATGGAATGTAGTCGAATTAAGTCGAGTGATGCTGAGGGAATTAGATTAAGAAATGACACACTTAATGTAGTAAAGGAGTTTTGCTATTTGGGGAGCAAAATAAGTGATGATGGTCGAAGTAGAGAGGATATAAAATGTAGACTGGCAATGGCAAGGAAAGCGTTTCTGAAGAAGAGAAATTGGTTAACATCGAGTATAGATTTAAGTGTAGGAAGTCATTTCTGAAAGCATTTGTATCGAGTATAGCCATGTATGGAAGTGAAACATGGACGATAAATAGTTTGGACAAGAAGAGAATAGAAGCTTTAGAAATGTGGTGCTACAGAAGAATACTGAAGATTAGATCACATAACTAATGAGGAAGTATTGAATAGGATTGGGGAGAAGAGAAGTTTGTGGCACAACTTGACTAGAAGAAGGGATCGGTTGGTAGTACATGCTCTGAGGCATCAAGGGATAACCAATTTAGTATTGGAGGGCAGCGTGGAGAGTAAAAATCGTAGAGGGAGACCAAGAGATGACTATACTAAGCAGATTCAGAAGGATGTAGATTGCAGTAGGTACTGGGAGATGAAGAAGCTTGCACAGGATAGAGTAGCATGGAGAGTTGCATCAAACCAGTCTCAGGACTGAAGACCACAACAACAACGTAATCAGTATTAGTCTTACAAAATTGTGATAATAGTAATGGCCTTTTGAAAAAAATTATTTTCATTACTGAAACAGAATCGAATAGTTTGGTTTTTACCCCTCATAAAATTCAATTTTGTCCCTCAGCGGGTAATTACCTCCAGGTTGGGAACAACTGTAGTAGATGATAATAGACAGTGGCTGCGTTATAGGAAGGGTGAAAGAGACGACGGCAGTGCGATTAAAAGTGAGAGATGCAGTGGTAGTGAAACATTGTTTACAATGACAGGACAGTGCTAACAAAGGAGTAAAGGAGACAGTACCAATGGTAGGGGACTAAAGAGGTGGAGAAAGTATAAATGGGTGAGAGACAGAGTCCATGACAATGACAACGAAGAAGAGAGAGATAATGATGACAGTGAGAATCGACAGCAGCGGTAGATTGGAATAAATGAATTGGTAGCAGTAATAAAGAATAAGAGAGAGTCAGTGAATGTGAGAAGAGACAATAGTATAAGGACAGAACGATGTTGACTGTGGCTGTGGGGCGGGAGAGAGTGACAGAGAGACACAATGGGGTAATGACAATGTATAACTAAAGTGAAGCCATCATACAACTGTTAATCAAGCCATATTGAAGATCTTCAGCACAATTGTCAATCGTGCGATTATTGCCATAACATGTTTCGGGACAACATTATCTCATTTTCAAGTGCTAAAAACAATGAAACCAGGTAAAACAATCCTCCTTATACAGACATACATATAAAGATTACAGACTTCCTGAGTTACAACCTACCTTTAAAAAAAACTATGCTCTTAGGTCATGTCACAACTTAAAAACATGCTGCACATGTGCAGAGTGAACTCAAACCTTTAAAAGAAAAAGAAAAAAAATCGCAAGCCAGTGCATCGATCGTTCCGAGGTACAGTTGCAAACTGAAAGCCGCTGGCAACAATTAGCAACGATGATATTTACTTTAAGACTAATGATCAGATCAATGGTACTATTGTTTGTCAAAGAATCTTTGAGATATGCCTGTCTCTTCATAGCCCATCCTAATTTAAAGCTACCTTTAAATGCAGTCTGAACGGAAGTAGGATGCAAAAATCCTGTGTCACTGGATAAAATATGTTGGTGACTGCCTGTTAATCAGAACATCACTAAGTATGCCCAGAAATGTCCTTCAGAAACTTCAGTCCTCTCATTTAAAACTCCGACGCACTTCTCTCTCAAGGCACAATGAGTCTCTACCTCCTCTAAATTTGTTAACAGCCACTCATTTTCTTCAACGTGCAACGCCCTCATGCCTCCCGTTATGTCCCCCAACGAATGCATCTCAGGAATGAGCAGCAGCGACTAATCCCGATCCATCACGGAGATCAACTAGGAATCTCAACTCCAGAAGCGAGTGGCGATTCATATGACAATGTATCAGTTCTGCTTTCATAGAAGCATAGATCATCGACGGAGGCTGCGAGAGAGTGGCGGGGCTTGGACAGCCCGATGGGAGCTGTCTACGTTATCGTTTGTTTTTCCACTCGCGACCGATTGCCACTCTACTACTATAGTTCCGGTATTATGTAAAACAGTTACTTTACTAAAAACATAAAACTATGGAAAATGTTGTGATGAAAAGTTTATAATATTTTTCTTGAGTGATTTTTTGAATACGATACTTGCCATGAAAACAAATTAGCAAACTGAGACGCTGAGAAAAAGGAGAAATTTTAAACACGGTTGTACATCAGAGAAGGAATTTAATCATATTGCAGAGCGAAATGCTTTAGTCAGAAAGACAGGTAAATATTTAAACTCTGTCTGTATACAGAAAGTAGAAATAGTTGACTACCGATGTAGACCAACAATGAAACGCTTACACTGGAGGCAGAGCTGACGACGAAACCTGTCATGGAGCTCATTTCGTTAGCGCTTCCGTTACACAGAAGGCGCATGACCGAAGGACGTAGCTTCCATTGTCCACCATGTTCAAAGAACAATGCCTCAGTGAATTCGCACACATCGCCTCGCGCGCGCGCGTTGGTGTGTGTGTGAGAGAGAGAAACACCACGTTCTACAGGCTTGGTAACAGTTAAGTAAGAAATGTAAATTTAACCATATGATAATATACTTCTTTCTTTACATGTTAGTTGTGTAAACTGTAGAGTACTGCGGCAACAACTGGCTTTACCAGTCTTAGTTTCGCGCTTGGTGTTTCTACTTAACTGCGAACGACGAATGAAGAAAATGGAGAAAAAAGCCCGCTACCTTGGAGTGATCCAGTTAAAACACACAAAAATCTCTCACATTCTACAATATGTTGAATATGACTAATCTCGATAATGGTTTCCCAATGTTTTACTGTCCATTGTCATGTTACAATTCGTTTATAAGACTAAGGTATACAACAGAGCATCTACCCAAATAACGCCGAAAAAATTGTTATCCGACTTCATAAAATCTATTTTCTTCTTCCAGCGGCGTGTATGCTAGTGCCAGTTCCTGGCAGATTAAGGGGGGTAGGACGTCAAACGGTCCGACTTGGAGCAGGAGAGGCATCACAGGACATTTTAATTTCCAGTGTCTATACTTTTACAAATAAATTCATCAAACTTTGTCAGCATCGCCAGGAAGGATTCAGGATTCACACCCATTGCAGTGGAAGTTCGAAAACATAGCAAAATAATTTTTTACGCGCGAAATTTCATCCTTTTTTCACTTACTAATGGCTGCATTTGTTGCTATAGGTACACTTTTCTTCATAAGTTAGAGGGATTTTTCGGTGAATTCTGCACAGCATACATACCATACTCACAGGTGTATGAAACTCTAGAATTTATTTAATTTATGAAAAAACGAATGAACTGTTATATTCTAAACTTCATGTTTAGAAAAAACACAAATTTTATAGTTAATTACCTCAATTTTTACCACAGTTTTTAATAGAGCTGGAAAATTCTAGAGTTTCATACACCTTTAAGTATGGTTCGTATTCTGTGTAAAATTCATCGAAGAACCTCTCTTACTTATGAAGAAAAGTGTACCTACAGCAACAAATACTGCCATTAGTAAGTGAAAAAAAATGAAGAAATTTCACATGTAAAATAAATTCTTTCTTATGTTTTCGAACTTCCAGTGCTAAGTGTGTGAATTCTGAATCCTTCCTGGTCGTGCTGACAAAGTTTTGGCTGGCTCTGAGCACTATGGGACTTAACATCTATGGTCATCAGTCCCCTAGAACTTAGAGCCTAAGGACATCACACAACACCCAGTCATCACGAGACAGAGAAAATCCCTGACCCCGCCGGGAATCGAACCCGGGCACGGTAAGTGAGAACGCTACCGCACGACCACGAGCTGCGGACTGACAAAGTTTTATGAATTTATTTGTAAAAGTATAGACAGTGGACATTAAAATGTTCAGTGGTGTTTCTCCTGCTCCAAGTCGGCCCGTTTGACGTCCTACTCCCCTTAAAACTGTGAGCTGCACCAAGGCTTGAACCTGGAAGCTTTGTCTTCAGCGAGAAAATTCTCTATTTACTGAGCATTTCTGTCAATACCTCTCAGCTACCATTAGATTACTTTAATTTCCCTTGCGGTATTAGCACTGCTAGGAGAAAAGAGGAATGACTTGTCCACTTAGTCGCAGGGAATCTGTGAGTTTGGGATCAGGGAATCTGTGAGTGCGGGTCAGGGAATCTGTGAGTGCGGGTCATGAACTGTGTTTGTGTGAACTGTTTTGAGACTGCATGCGAGGGTTACTTCAAAAGTCCTGCAGACGACGCATGCGCGACCGTTAAGATTGTGTGATCAAATAGAATTTCATGTCTTGTTAGCGAGAGTTTAGGCATGACAGTTGTATATGTTTCCTGGTTCGCGTGACTGCGTCGTGAGGAATTCAGTTTTAAAATGGAAGCTGAAACCGAGTCAGGTCGGATTACACATGACGGCCAGCATTCCTACATCGAAGTCACATCCTTACGTGGAAAGAACCGAGAGGAAATTTACAACGCTTTGAGAGAGGTGTGTGCGAGTAGTGTAATAGATCATAGCATAGTATCACGCTAGTCCGCTGGTTTCCTTGAAGGTCGGGTAAGCACTGAGAACAAATCAGGAAGTGGAAGGCTACCAACTGCAACAAACAACACCTCTCAGGTTATAGTTAATGAAATTTTGAGAAAGGATCGACGAAAAACACGTGGGAAAATTGCATATGAGGCCAGAATGTCTGTCACTTCACTTTACAGAATCATAACTGGAAAGTAAAATGTGAGAAAAGTTGCTGCTAGATGGCTTCCGCGTGACCTGAGCGAAGAGCAGAAAGCAGGTACTCGGCGTGTGGCGCTGCCTACAGAAATACAGGAACCGCAACGCTTAACTTCATCACTCAATTTTGACACTATAACTTCTAGGTCAACATAAAGTGTTCCAGACAAATCTGAACGACGGACCCATTGGACACATTTTGCCACTTACCTGCAGATAGCACTGTTAGCAAAGTGATTATCGACACACGTGAACGTTCATCGTTATTCTTTCAATGCTTGGTCTGATGGAGATAATCAGGCTACTAGCTTCTTGATGTACAGAATATCTAATAATGAATCACTGCTTAAATATACAGCTCTAAACCTGGCAGTATATTTACAATGTGCAGCCGATACCTTTTTTTACCTGGTACGTCAATAAATCTTCCGTTGATGCATCTATAATTTCTTTTCAGATATATCGACGGCCGACAATGAAATATTATTAAATATCGATATATCGATATATAGGTTTCCCGACGGTTCTAGTACTACCAATAAAGCGTGTGGCCGCCGCCGGGCACACGTCGTCAGAAGTGAACGACCTCTGTTGTACCCGCCGGCAGACTCGCGGAGGTCAACGAGTTAAATGACATACTAGCCAAATCGATGGGTGTCCAGAACTGGCGGACACGGAAACTTGTTGATACGGGATATCTGCGGGCACGTAAAAGCCGCCGGCCTCTCACGGGACGTGAAAACGCCCGTAGGCGAGGAACTGGTGAAATCACAGCGTTCGGTTCCACGTTCCACTGCTCTGCGGAGTGTGAAATAAAGAATTTGGGACGATCGATTTTTACCTCGTGCAGTCAGACGTGACCAGTGAGAAGTGACATCATTTCACGTTACAAGCAGAAGATAGCAACCGCTGTATAGTGTGGCATTAAACCTCGTAAATAACTGATTTTCTTTCTCTTAGAGTACGTGGTATGAATATAAGCTGTTTCAAAGCATCACCTAATTGAGGATCTCTCAAAAACGCGTCGTTATAGCTGCGATTTGTTATAACTGAATTACGGAAAACTTCACATAGGTAGGCAAAGGCATATGTGTTTTTGGTATTATAACTTGTGTGCTACAGTTGAATACCGTTCCACTGCTACGGCACAGTGATGATCTATCAAAAACGCGTCTATTTGATACAGTTTGCATATTAAATGTCAAATAAAGACACATGTAGATACAGTTTCTAGATAGTATGCCACATAAGGAGTCCCAACCGCGAGGTTGGAGCTGTAGCGCATTTGGTAGCGATAGGGCTCTGAGTTGTGAAGAGAAATATAACAGGTTCGTGTCAATCTCCTACCAATGATTTTCATTTTTCGTTTTCTACATTTTGTAGACTTATTATCTCAAAAGTCTATGTTACTTGTTATTGTTGTGGTCTTTAGTCCAAAGACTGGTTTGATGCAGCTCTCCATGCTACTCTATCCTGTGCAAGCCTCTTCATCCCCGAGTAACTACTGCAACCTACGTTGCTCAGGATTTGCTTACTTTATTCATCTCTTGGTCTCCCTCTACGGTTTTTGACACACTCCTTGATGTGTCAGGATGTGTCCTACCAACCGATCCCTTCTTTTAATTAGGTTGTACCACAAATTTCTCTTCTCCTCAATTACATTCAATACCTCGTCGTTAGTTACGTGATCTACCCATCTAATCTTCAGCATTCTTCTATAGCACTACATTTCAAAAACATGGTCTTATCTAAATTATCTATCGTCCATGTTTCACTTCCATACATGGCCACACACCATACAAATACTTTCGGAAAGGATGTCATGACAATTAAATTTATACTCGATGCTAACAAATTTCTCTTGTTCAGCAACGCTTATTTTACCATAGCTGGTCTACATTTTATATCCACCCTACTTCGACCATCATCCCATAAAGCAAAACTTTTTTAAGTATCTCATTTTCTAATTTAATTCCTTCCGAAACACGTGATTTAATTGGACTACATTCCAGTATTCTCGCTTTGATTTTGTTGCTGTTCATCTTATAATCTTCTTTCAAGATTCTGTCCATTCCGTTCAACTGTTCGTCCAAGTCCTTCCCTGTCTGCGGAAGAATTTCAACATTATCTGCAAACCTCAAAACTTTTGTTTCTTCTTCCTGTTCTTTAATTCCTACTACAAATTTTTCTTTTGTTCCCTTTACTGCTTGATCAGTATACAGATTTAATAACATCGGGGATAGGCTACAATCCTGACTCACTCCCTTCCCAACAACTGCTTCCCTTTCGTGCTCCTCGACTCTTATAACTGCCATCTGGTTTCTGTACAAATTGTAAATAGCCTTTCGCTCCCTGTATTTTACCACTGACACCTTCAGAACTTGAAAGAGAGTATTCCAGTCAACATCGTCAAAAGCTTTCTCTAAGTCTACAAATGCTAGAAACGTAGGTTTGGCTTTCCTGAATCTATCTTCTAATGTAAATCGTAAGGTCAGTATGGCCTCATGCGTTCCAACATTTCTACGGAATCCAAACAGATCTCCCCGGAGGTCAGCTTGTATTTGTATCAGTTTTTCCATTCTTCTGTGAAGGTTTCGTGTTAGTATTTTGCATTCGTGACATATTAAACTCATATCTCGATAGTTTTCACACATGTCAGCACCTGCTTTCTTTGGAATTGGGATTATTATATTCTTTTTGAAGTCTGAGGGTATTTCGCCTATCTAATACATCTTGCACACCAGACGGAACAGTTTTGTCAAGACTGGCTGTCCCAAGGCTAGCAGTACCTCCAACGGGTTATCTACTTCCGAAGCCTTGTTTAGACTTAAGTCTTTCAGTGCTTTGTTTAATCCTTCACGCAGTATCGTACCTCACTTATCATCTTCCTCTACGTCCTCTTCCATTTCCATAATGTTGCCCTAAAGTACATCGCCCTTGTATAGACCCTCTGCATACTCCTTCCACCTTTGTGCTTTCCCTCCTTTGCTTAGAACTGGTTTTACATGTGAACTCTTGATATTCACACAAGTGGTTCTCTTTCTACAAAAGTCTCTTTAATTTTCTTGTAGGCAGTATCTGTCTAGTAATATATGCTTCTACATCCTTTACATTTGTCCTCTAGCCATTCCTGCTTGGCCATTTTACACTTCCTGGTGATCTCATTTTTTAAACGTTTCTATTCCCTTTCGTCTGCTTCATTTATTGCGTTTTTATACTTTCTCCTTTCATCGGTTACATTCAGTATCTCTTGTGTTACTCAAGGATTTCTACCAGCCCTCATCTTTTTAACTACTTGATTCTCTACTACCTTCACTATATCATCCCCCAAAGCTACCCATTCTTCTTCTACTGCAATCTTTTCCCCTGTTGTTGTCAATCGTTCCGTAATGTTCCCTCTGAAACCCGCTACCACTGGTTCTTTCAGTTTATCCAAGCCATCTCCTTAAATTCCTGCATTTCTGCAATTTCTTCGACTTCAATCTAAAGTTCATAAAAAATAAATTTTAGTCAGAGTCCACATCCGCCCCTGGAAATGTCTTACAGTTTAAAATCTGGTTCCTAAATATCTTTCTTACCATTATATAAAGAATATGAAATCTCCCGGTGTCTCCAGGTCCCTTCCCTCATCATTCTTAAACCAAGTGTTACCCATGATTAAATTATGATCTGTGCAACATTCTGCCAGGTGGCTTCCTCTTTCATTCCTTTCTCCACTCCCTATTCGCCTTCTACTTGTCCTTCTCTTCCTTTCGCTACCATAAAATTCCATCCGCCATGACTTTTAAATTTTCGGCTTCCTTAACTATCTGAATAAATTCTTTTATCTCACCATACATTTCCCCAATCTCCTCCTTATCTGTGGAACTAGTTGGCATATGAACTTGTACTACTGTTGTGGGTGTGGGGTTTGTCTATCTTGGCTACAATAATGCGTTCACTGTGCCGTTCAGAGGAGCTTATCCGCCTTTCTATTTTTGTTACTCATTATTAAACCTACTCCTGCATTACTCCTTTTTGATTTTGTATTAATAACCCTGTATTCAACTCACCAAAAGTCCTGTTCCACTGGCCAATGAACTTAACTAAATCCTACTATATCTAACTTTGTCCTATCCATTTCCTTTTTAAATTTTCTAACCTACCTGCCCGATTAAGAGATATGACGTTCGACGCTCCGATCCGTAGAACGGCAGTTTTGTTTTTCCTGATAACGACCTCTTCCTGCGTAGTCCTCTCCCGGAGATCCGAATGGGGGACTACTTTACGTCCGGAATTTTTTGTCCAAGGCGATGCCATCATGATGTCACCATACAGTAGAGCTGTACGCTCTCGGGAAAAATTACGTCTGTAGTTTCCCCTTGCTTTCAGCCTTTGGCAGTCTCAACACAGCAAGACCGTTTTGGTTGATGTTACAGTGCCAGATCAGTCAGTCGTCCAGACCGTTGCCCCTGCAACTACTGAAAAGGTTGCTGTCGCTCTTCAGAAACCACTCCTTTGTCTGGTCTCTCAACAGAAATACCTCCGTTTTGGTTGCACCTACGATACGGCTATCTGTGTTCCTGAGGCACGCAAGACTCCCCACCAACGGCAAGGTCCATGGTTCGTAGAGGGAAGCGATATCACTTACTATAAATAATGTATTTTCAGGGGGATGTTCCCTAGTGTCTACAAATCTGTGACTGATAGTCTATGTCTGAAACTAAAGACAAGTTACACACTGGAAGATTTTGCTATTATGAAACTTTCTGTAAAATATATATTACTGCCTTTGGTTTTATGGACTGGCTCATGTTTGTATCTTACCGGTAAATATCTTTTCCAGTGATGGTGAGCAACTTCGAAATAATCTCCTCTTCCGTTCAAACGAAATTACGAAATGAATCTCAGTCTTGAAACCTGTGCGATGATGCACGTTATTGCATAGCCTTGGTAGTCAGTGAAACGTCGAGAATATGAATATTATGCATGCGCCAAGTGAGATTAGACACTATAACCCTTTTTTTCTTTATTGTATTTCCAATTCCCCACCGGGGGTGGGCTGGCATCAGCATAGGCGTTGCTCTTCAGCCGAAAGACATTGCAGGTAGACAGGATGACATGTAAAATAAAGAAGAAAACATGGCGGAACGTAGAAACAAAAAAGGCGGAACATAAGACAAGAAAACGGAGGTAAAAATCTTAAAAAGTATTGTTCTCACAAAAACACACACTGTAAAGATTAAAAAGCACCTGGCAAAGTACGGCCAGAGCATAAAAAGTCGCAGAACGATTAAAATAGCCACTTGGACGGTGTAGCACGGAACAATCATGGACTGAATATGGGTCGAGCGCACAATTAAAACCACGTCACTGATGACAATGTAGAACCGCACCGGTCACAACACTAACGCAGCACACTTGGTGATGAAAAACCTGTGAGGATCTACCAGGGGTGGGGGACGAGGGAGAAGGAAAATGAGGCGAGAAGGAGGGGAGAGAAAGGGGGATGAAGTGTGGGGACTATAACTTAACTATGTTCATTTTAAAACCGAAAATGGGAAGGAAATTCAATTGCGTTAACGTATGTATCTCGGATCGCTGTACAACATTATGTAGATTCCTCTAGCAGCAATTCGCTATGCAAGCCATCGACGAGTATAGAATATTCTTCCGATTTTCTCCGCTTTTCTTCGACGCTAATAGCAGCTGTTTTACACGCGTCCAATTTCGTAGAGAAACTGTGTGGTTTGCGAGCTAAATAAGCCGAGAACGGCCCCTGGATGGCGCCGAGGGCGCAAATCACGTTAACCAGCTTGTGCCGTGTGCCTTCGGCAAAGTCTGTCGTAAGGTCGATGTCCTGTCCACGTCAACGTCACTCGACCCGCGTGAGGAAGGCTTAAGGCTACGAATAAAATGCAGTACGATAGCGCCTTTTAAGTGGTATTGTTTGTGCTGCACGCAGCAGTGACTTGCAACCTTGCTGCCGCGTGGTTGTTGCTCAAGTGTTGCACTGTTGCATGTTGATTAACACGCTACAAATCTTTGATGATGGACTCCAGTCGTGATCGGGAGTGGTTACGACTAATACTGATTAATATCTTGGTTCATATACTTTCTTATTTAGTCGTTAAAAAAAGTAGTACCGGCAAACTCCACAGATTTAAAACAAAACAAAACTCTAGTTCCTCATATAGAGTTTTCTGAATAGTATTTTAAAACAAAATTCTAAGGTAGCTTAAAGCTAAGCAATAACAACATTTAGGAATGTAGTTAATAAATGATTTCTGCGAACTTATTTGATTTTAAATATTAAAACACATATTCAGCTTGTCGAATTAAATCGTAGCAGCATTCTACCCTGTAGCTGAGAAAAACTGCTTCCACTTCGGACAGTACATCGTATTTAGACAATAAATGGTGGTCAGTAAAATGCACGTCAGTCTCACGAAATTATCATAAAGGTTTAAGGAATCTGGAAATTCAGCTTGAAACGTCTCCATGTTAGCCGTTCCATTTGTTCTCTTGTGCCGACTTAGATTCTCCCGTATTTCTTCCCACCTCGTATTATTAGTACGTCTGTGCTTTCATCAGGGGAAATATGAGCAGCAGACTGATTCATTCGACAGCCGCAGCGGCATTTCAATATTCAACTCTAGTGATGTTCTGATTTATGTTTTATGTATAATCTACCTATATGTTTATTAAGTGTCTATCTACTCTAATAAACATGTTTGTTATGTGTTCATACTATATTTATGCGTTCTGTTTCCTATTCCTTTTTTCGCATGCTAGAGTAAGCGTGTGGGTGTCTGTGTGGTGCTTCAAAATGCTGTTTTCACGAACACTTGTTCCTAGGACGGTAGTGGCAGTTCAGCCAACTTTAGTGTAGAGTTGGGTAGAGACAGCCTGGCTCCAAGAAACATTAGTCTCCATTGGGCAATAGCTATTGTTTAGGTTGGGACAGGTAGCTGGTGCATATTTTCTCTGGCCGTTTCCGGTACTACCTATGGACCCTCGTCAGGAAGCGTGGGGGGACCTTAAGTAATCTGGGATTTCGGTATCTGAGAAAGTCCTTTTAGGTCATCTCTACTAGTGCAAGTTTGAAAATTGAAATATGTAAGACTCAGTTTAGAGTGAGGTTCTAATGTGTTTCTTTGAGGCGTAGCCAATGGAAATCATACCGTAGACCTATAAATCATTGCAGTTAGGGAGAGGTATCATGTTTATTAAAATTTTGTTTCTTTAGTTTGATCTTTTGATCTGCCGCAGCTTACGGAGAGAACACAGTAAGTGCCATAACCCGATTTCCCAGAAACCTCGCTCAGTGGGAGAGGGTCGAAATAAGGTAACACGTGTCTTGAACTATCCGTAGATACTCGGCCGTTTCTGCAAAAGCGATGGTAAAAGTGTTCGAGGTGTTTTCCAGGTACAGTACGAGCCTTTAACTGCGTGATATCATCAGATGAACGTCCTTTTTACTGCGTGATATCTCAAATGAAATAGCGACACAGTGGTTAGCGTCGCAGCTCCTTAATTATGCGCCCAGTGTTCGAAATCCGATTATTACTTTTATGTTCGTCTGCCATTTATACACCCATGTCTGAAGATTTCTACATGAATGTTTTCTAATATACATTGATATAACGTTGTCCTTATTCGTCTGCTAATTGTATGCCTTATGAAAAATGAGAAAATTATTTGAAATTGTTTTCGGTCAAATTATTGTAGTGTATTTTGATTCATAATCAATTGCAAGCGCCAGTTTTGGAAAAAGTGATCCGCTATGCATGGTTTTCCGCGCAATTATTGCCAATGCAGGAAATCTTCACCAATGTTAAAAATGGTTCTGAGCACTATGGGGCTTAACATCTGAAGTCATCAGTCCCCTAGAACTTAGAACTAGTTAAGCCTAACCAACCTAAGAACAACACACACATCCATGTCCGAGGCAGGATTCGAACCTGCGACCGTAGCAGTCGCGCGGTTCCGGACTGAAGTGCCTAGAACCGTTCGGCCACCTAGAGCCGACATCCAATGTTAACGACGTTTCTTTCCCGAGTGAGATTGCCATGCAACTTTCGCTCATTAAATCCTATAAATATGACATATACACTGCCGGATAAAATTTTTGTGTCATTGTATTACTTAAATGACAATATTGCTCCTTTGTAGAAGAAGTCGTCAAATGTGGCGTGTCTGAGAAACGTGCTTTCTCGGAACGCTAGACAACACTCAAGCAAATCGTATTAATGAGTTTATTATGAAAAGAAAATGACAATACTTTGTGTTAAACAGATGTGTCGCAAGCAAAGGGCGACAGACAAAATAAAAAATCTCTTTAGTATAACAATTCCTCATACAAGTGGAGTAATACAGTTGACCCTTCTATTATGGTCGCTAGTCTTGACGCTGCTATAGAACTGGGCCGCGACTAGTCGGGCGAGCCGGTTATGTCCTGCTGTCGCGTTAGCTGAGTGGTCAGCGAGGCGGAATGCCACGCCAAGGGGCCCGGGTTCGATTCCCGGCTGGGGCGGGAGATTTTCTCCACTCAAGGCCTGGGTGTTGTATTGTCCTTGTCATTTCATCCCCGTCTCCGAAGCGCAAGTCGCCCAATGTGGCGCCGAATGCAATAAGTACTTGCCCTCGGCGGCAGAACTTCCCCGAATGAGGGGCCTCCCGGGCCCCCATCCCGTACGCTCATTTCCATTAGCGGTCGGTAACGTGCAATTGGCTGACGTCTTCACAGCCCCCTCTTCTCTCTTGTTCTAGACTGACGTGTTGGCGCTTGACGTTACGCCGTAACACATATTTTTACAGCTATTACTACTGTTTAATCTTTACAAAAGTCTACGATTTTCTAACTTCAGATTTGGACCACTTTAATTACTGCACAAATATAAGATAAGCAAATTGTATAATGTATCTAATGAAAATGCAAACAGTAACATCCTTTACCACGCCACCACCTAGCGGACGCATGAAGTAGCTTGTCTGTCACAGGGGCCGACTCTGTACAGCTCTAGACGAGCATGTGTGTGGTCGCAAGTTGTATGGCAACACAATTGTAAATAGAATTTTTATTAACGACATGCTGATTGGTTTTGATCTACCTGCTGGTAGAGCTTGCATTTCCAAACTATTTAACTTTTCAACATTGTCAAAACATATGGTATAATTTTGAAAGAGATGAGACATTTGCCTTCACGTAAAATACTACACTTATGTATTCCATTACTACTGACATAGAAGATATGTTTACATAAGCACTGTATGTCTATTTCGTATTGCAGGTAATAAAATGACAGCAAAGTACTGTTGAAAGCTGTCATCAATTCAAAATAAATATTTAAATACCACCTTGTCTCCGAAGTATTTCTTCTAATACTTTCCATATGTCCGTCTTATAATTCTTTCGATTTGAATTCATTTCGCGCGTTTCGTGTTTCTTCTAGTGTGTAATGTTGTGTGTACGTATCCAGGTGTTTCCGGCGTGATGTACTGTGTCTCCAGCTCTGGTAATCCATCTTCTTCTGCTGTAGCCTTTGTAATAATCCTCCGCGTGAGTATGATTTTTTATAATACGAATATCTTTCGGAAGTTCTGTATTTTGCATTGTGTTTCTTGCCTGAGTTAGACCATGTGCGTTCTCGACACGTCGTGAGCTCTCAACCCAATTTAATCATTTCTAGCTTGCTTTGAATATTAAATTCATCTTCTCGGTAAACATTCTTTCCGGTAATGATTACTGAGGAATGAGTTCGGCATTTGTTTGTTCACTGCTGAATCGAATAGTTGTTGGTATACTCAAGTTCGCTGTTTAATCTACATTGTATAGGCCTATGTTCCAAACCTCTGTATATATATTTCGTATTTCCGAATTTGGGAATTTCCTTGTAAGTTACTGAACATATGGCCGAGCGGTAAAACTACAGGTAATTGTCCTCTGGCCGAAAACGTTTAAGTTTGGTTTATGGTAATATCTATAATAGATTCTATTTTTCTCTGTGTGTGGAATGCTAGTATGCATTTGTCCCTGCTTTGATGAAACCTTCCTTTTACTTATCTTGCTTATTTTCTAGGTGTTGAGGTGTAATTCATGACGTGCGAGCTGCATTGTATAATGAGTAACAGGCAACAGCATTCTTTTGCGATTATGATCTTCTTTTGATATGTTTTACGCTTTGAATTAGTCAACCAGAAAATAAATGACCATTTATTGGTCAGTTGCGATCCTATTGTTATTAACCCCATATTCCAGCCTGGGCTTCTTCAAAGCCATCAGTTTATCAGCCACTCACAACAGAAACCATTTTCAGAGTGAGATTTTCACTCTGCAGCGAAGTGTGCGCTGATATGAAACTTCCTGGCAGATTAAGGCTGTGTGCCGGACCGCGACTCGAACTTGGGACCTTTGCCTTTCACGGGCAAGTGCTCTATCGTATGAGCTCCCCATGCACGACACACGCCCTGTCCTCAGAGTAGATTAGATTAGTACTTGTTCCATAGATCATGAATACGACATTTCGTAATGATGTAGAACGTGTCAGGTCAATAAAAGGTGTCTATACAAGATATTGCATTACACTAAATATTACATGACACTTAATATTTTTAATTTTTTTTGGTGGGGTTGGGGAAATTACCCACTTACTATATCCAAAAATTCATCTAATGAGTATAAGGAGTTGCCATTAAGAAATTCTTTTAATTTCATTTTAAATGCTAAATGGCTCTCTGTCAGACTTTTGATGCTATTAGGTAAGTGACCTAAGACTTTTGTGGCAGCATAATTTACCCCTTTCTGAGGCAAAGTTAGATTTAATCTTGAGTAGTGAAGATGATCCTTTCTCCAAGTGTTGTAGCGATGTACACTGCTATTACCTTGAATTCGTTCGGATTGTTAATAACAAATTTCATAAGTGAATATATATATATATATATATATATATATATATATATATATATATATATATATATATATATATATTGTGAGGCTACAGTGAAGATCTCTAGCTCTTTAAATAAGTGTCTGCAGGATGATCTTGGATGAGCTCCAGCAATTATTCTGATTACACGCTTTTGTGCAATGAACACAATATTACTCAATGATGAGTTACCCCAGAATATGATGCCACACGAAAGCAGAGAATGAAAGGCATGGTAAGCTAATTTACTGAGATGTATATCGCCAAAATTTGCAGTGATCCTAATAGCATAAGTAGCTGATCTCAAACGTTTCAGCAGATCCTCAGTGTGTTTTTTTCCAGTTTAGCCCATCATCAATACATACACCTAGAAATTTTCAATATTCTTCTTTAGCTACCGATTTCTGATCGAAGTCTATATTAATGGTGTTATTCCATTTACTGTGTGGAACTGTATGTACTGTGTTTTGTCAAAGTTTAATGACAGCTCATTTGCAGAGAACCACTTAATGATTTTCTCAAAAACATCGTTTACAATTTCACCAGTTCATTCTTGTCTGTTGGGCGTGATAGCTATACTTGTATCATCGGCAAAAAGTACCAGCTTTGCATCTTCGTGAATATATAATGGCAAGTCATTAATATATATTAAGAACAGCAGAGGACCCAAGACCGAACCTTGCGGCACCCCATTCTTGATTATTCTCCAGTTTGAGAAATCACTGCTTTACTTCTGCCAATATCTCGTTTCCTACCTTCCAGGAAGTTTCATATCAGCCCACACTCCTCAGCACAGAGAAAATCTCATTCTGGAAACATTCCGCCGGCTGGGGCTAAGCCATGTCTTCCCAATAACCTTTATTTCAAGAGTGCTAGGTCTGTAATGTTGGCAGAAGAGCTTCTGTGAAGTTTGGAAGGTACGAGACGAGATACTGGCATAAAGAAAGCTGTGAGGACGGGGTATCAGTCGTGCTCAGGTGGCTCAGACGGTAGAGCACTTGCCTGCGAAAGGCAAAGTTCCGAAGTTCGAGTCTCGGTCCAGCACACAGTTTTAATGTGCCAGGAAGTTTCAGAGACTATTTTACTTCCAATATTTTATTTTTGTGCCGTGCTCTAGAAATCCTTGCGACTTGTCCTCCACTACCGATCCTTCATAGCTAGAGCAATTTGCCACTTCTGTCGGGACGAACTTCCGGGTTCCCAGGCGGCGGTGCCCGCTGAGGAACGGGTATTAAGAACAGCGTAGGCGGTACGGTGGAGAGTCAGCTGGACGCGTAAGCGCGAGTGCGATGCGGGGACCTCGGCTGTCCGCGGTTTGCTGATAACGGCTGTGGGCCTCCCGTGGCCGTGACGCTCGGAACCGCGTGTGTTGCCAGCCGCCCGCCCTGCCCTGTGCTCTCTACTGTAATACGGTGTTGGGTGGAACTCTATAAGACAGCCGGCACTGCATCTTCACTGTAGAACTACGGATTGTAATGGTGAGCAATTCCGTGATTCCACTTCACTCTTCTGCTTGTTTGGACTTGAAGTTTTGTAGGCATTAAGTGGTGACTGCTCTACAGCCGTCGTCTCCTTCCGCCCACTTTCTGTACTGGCGGTAAGCGTCGATATTATTAAGCTGGGGCATATGTTCGTAACGTTTTGCGATCAGTTTAATAAACGCAACAGATAGACAAAACAGAGACTTTAGATATCAATAATATATTCTTCTCTACTATTTAAAAAGGTCTGTCAACTCTGGGGTAACTATTCGATTCAGTTATTGTAGAAATCACGTGGTTTCGTGTCGAAGAACTAGTCGAGCCATGTTCGGGCCACATTTGCATCCGATAGAGACGTTCCTTGAAGTTTGAAGGTTGTTCGACAGAGAGCGCAAAAGGTGAAAATCTGAGAGTGCAGAATGAGGTGGGTGCGGAATGAATTCTCAAACCAATTCCCGTATAGTGTTTTTTGTTAGGCCAGCTCAGTGGTTTCCAACCTGAAGTAATTACCCCCTGTGGGGTAAAATTAAATTTTATGAGTGTAAAAAGTAAACGATTCGATTCTGTTTCAGCCACGAAACTAAATTATTTTCAAAAGATCATTATTACCATCACAATTTTGCAAGAGTCTAATATTGATTTATATAAGTTATCAGTGATTAATTTTCCTCTGTTAGTAGTATTAATGTGGTGGAGGTTACAGGCTACTCATGTAGTCCACCCATAATACACATGTCGTGCGTTGTCCCGTATATCGTGATGATAAAAGTGGGACATATATGTATTAAATGTTAAAAATCTCAAGAAAATATCTTCTGTAAGTTGTACATACTACATGCCAGCTCTCCAGAACTTGCTTCATTACTCGCTTCGAAACAGATAAATGAATTAATTGACAGCACGGCGTACAGTAACTATATAAACGTTACTGTAGAGCTGTACATAGCATTATTATTATTATTATTGCTGTTGTTACTAATAACATTAGTGGCTGTGGTCAAACACGAAGCATTAACAGCCTGAAGTCTTCCAATTTCTGCCACTTCAGAACTAAGGATTGCAGCAATCAAGTGATTTACGAACAGTAAGTGTAGTGCACACGTTTTAATTTGGTTGATTTTAAATGGTGTTGCATTTTACAGGTCAAGCAAGTGCTGCAATGGAGAAGTGTTATGCAGGCGAAGTATGTTTCGTAACAAGTGTCTACCCTCAATAACAGCGCGCGCGCGCGCACACACACACACACACACACACACACACACACACACACAAACTAAATATCATTCATTTTTCATCATTTTAAAAATAAAAGTGTTGCAAGAAAAGTATTTCGTTCTACAGTTTAGTTAGGTGCTAAAGTTGGTGATAATGTGGGGGAAGGAGGGGCGCAACAGATGAAAGGGCGGTGGGGAGGGGGGTAGGGCAGCTAATGTCTAATTGCACTCAGAGGTAACGGTCTAAGAAAAGTCGGGACCCACTGGTCTAGCGGGAAGCGGGCTGCGGCACCGTATAGCAGCATCACTTGAGGCAGTCTTCCTGGTGCTCGTTCTAGGATTGCGTCTGCAAGCCGTTTCAGTTGTTGACAATCAATGTCACACCTCGGGGAAGAAAATCGGTGTTACACCGGAAGCAATAACATTATCTTCTGTGGATGCAGGCAGATGTTTGTACGGCGAGTTGCTGCATCCTTTGGACTCAACTATTCCTTTTCTTTTCCTTATGTTCGCGTAAAGACAGTTTCTCGTCATCAGTAACAATGGAGAATAGGAAGGTTCGGTGTTGTTCAGTATCCAGTTGATAACGAGCAACCAAAGATATGGCGACCCGCTGATTTTTGTGATTTTGCCTTAGTGCTTGAGCCATCCAGACACTCGATTTTTGAACCTTCCCCCCTTGCATGCAATATCGTGCGGTGGTGGGACGATCACATTTCACCACATTTCCCAATTCTCGAGCACACTCACGTGGATCGTTATGGACTAATGCATTTAAACGACCTTCATCAAACCCGAAGGTATTTCTGAACATGAAGAGTCACTAATATCAAAACAATCCTCCTAAAAACGAGACAACTATTTTCTTGCTGTTCACTGTCCACTGGCATTATCCCCTAATGCAGCACAAATGCTTTTGACTGCCTCCTCTGCTGTCACCCCTCTATGGAACTCAAACAGACAAATATGTCACAAATCTTCCGATATCTCCACTTAACACTCGATTTTCTAGTGTCCACAGCTCCATTCACTGTCTCCAAATGAAAAATGATAATGTGTAAATTCAAATAGCAACAGTGAACTACAAACAAAAAATGACAATCGCTAAAAAAAACATAATAACCGGAATACCGTCATGCAAAATAAAAACGCTAATGCATTCTATTAGGCCTTTAGGCCATGATTGGAAATTATTTTGGAAAAGGCGGTTAACAGAAAGACTGAAATTTTCAACAATTGTTGGAATTACGCTTTGGACCGTTCCGTTTTCGGTCAGACCAAAATTGTTGCTTTCTTTCAAGGCAAATTTGTAACTGCGAATTAATTTCAACTACTAGAATCATGTTTTAAGATTTGCTTTCTTTTTTCGCCTGTTCTATTCTCTAGTAGTAAGGTTGTTCTGGTATGTTCATTCCACTGTTTATTTGGTGTACGCAAAGAGAATTCATCCAAAATATAAGGGTCTTGTTTGTTAAGAAATTGGCTGTCTGCCGTTAGTAAACCTTTGTAGCTTTTCGACTAAAGACTCTTTAGAAGAATACAAATAAGTTTAAAGTTGTTCTGCTATCAGCCTTATGCACACAGACGTCAATCGTTCACTGTAATTTGAAAGTAAATTCATTTAATTATGAATGTTTGAAGATGAATGATAGAAGGTTGTATACATGGAAGAACCCTGGAGATACTAAAAGGTATCAGATGGATAATATAATGGTAAAACATAAATTCAGGAACCAGGTTTTAAATTGTAAGACATTTCCAGAGGCAGATGTGGACTCTGACCACAATCTATTGGTAGATTAAAACTGAAGAAACTGCAAAAAGGTGGGAATTTAAGGAGATGGGACCTGCATAAACTGAAAAAACCTGAGGTTGTACAGAGTTTCAGGGAGAGCATAAGGGAACAATTGGCAGGAATGGGAGAAAGAAATACAGTAGAAGAAGAATGGGTAGCTTCGAGGGATGCAGTAGTGAAGGCAGCAGAGGATCAAGTAGGTAAAAAGACGAGGGCTAGCAGAAATCCTTGGGTAACAGAAGAAATATTGAAATTAATTGATGAAAGGAGAAAATATAAAAATGCAGTAAATGAAGCAGGCAAAAAGGAATACAAACGTCTCAAAAATGAGATCGACAGAAAGTGCAAAATGGCTAAGCAGGGATGACTAGAGGACAAATATAAGGATGTAGGGGCCTATCTCACTAGGGGTAAGATAGATACTGCCTACAGGAAAATTAAAGACACCTTTGGAGAAAAGAGAACCACTTGTATGAATATCAAGAGCTCAGATGGAAACCCAGTTATAACCAAAGAAGGGAAAGCAGAAAGGCGGAAGGAGTATATAGAGGGTCGTCTATACAGGGGCAATGTTCTTGAGGACAATATTATGGAAATGGAAGAGGATGTAGATGAGGATGAAATGGGAGATACGATACTGCGTGAAGAGTTTGACAAAGTACTGAAAGACCGGAGACGAAACAAGGCCCAGGGAGTAGACAACATTCCACTAGAACTACTGACGGCCTTGGGAGAGCCAGTCCTGACAAAACTCTACCACCTGGTGAGCAAGATGTATGAGACAGGCGAAATACCCTCAGACTTCAAGAAGAATATATTAATTCCAATCCCAAAGAAAGCAGGTGTTGACAGATGTGAAAATTACAGAACAATCAGTTTAATAAGCCACAGCTGCAAAATACTAACACGAATTCTTTACAGACGAATGGAAAAACTAGTAGAAGCCGACCTCGGGGAAGATCAGTTTGGATTCCGTAGAAATACTGGAACACGTGAGGCAATACTAACCTTACGACTTATCTTAGAAGAAAGATTAAGGAAGGGCAAACCTACGTTTCTAGCATTTATGGACTTAGAGAAAGCTTTTGACAATGTTGACTGGAATACTCTCTTTCAAATTCTAAAGGTGGCAGGGGTAAAATACAGGGAGCGGAAGGGTATTTACAATTTGTCCAGAAACCAGGTGGCAACTATAAGAGTCGAGGGACATGAAAGGGAAGCAGTGGATGGGAAGGGAGTAAGACAGGGTTGTAGCCTCTCCCCGATGTTATTCAATCTGTATATTGAGCAAGCAGTAAAGGAAACAAAAGAAAAATTCGGAGTAGGTATTAAAATCCATGGAGAAGAAATAAAAACTTTGAGGTTCGCCGATGACATTGTAATTCTGTCAGAGACAGCAAAGGACTTGGAAGGGCAGTTGAATGGAATGGACAGTGTCTGGAAAGAAGGATTAAGATGAACATCAACAAAAGCAAAACGAGGATAATGGAATGTAGTCGAATTAAGTCGGGTGATGCTGAGGGAATTAGATTAGGAAATGAGACACTTAATGTAGTAAAGGAGTTCTGCTATTGGGGAGCAAAATAACTGATGATGGTCAAAGTAGAGAGGATATAAAATGTAGACTGGCAATGGCAAGGAAAGCGTTTCTGAAGAAGAGAAATTTGTTAAGATCGAGTATAGATTTAAGTGTCAGGAAGTCATTTGTGAAAGTATGGAGTGTAGCCATGTATGGAAGAGAAACATGGACGATAAATAGTTTTGACAAGAAGAGAATAGAAGCTTTCGAAATGTGGTGCTACAGAAGAATGCTGAAGATTAGATGGGTAGATCACATAACTAATGAGGAAGTATTGAATAGGATTGGGGAGAAGTGAAGTTTGTGGCACAACTTGACCAGAAGAAGGGATCGGTCGGTAGGACATGTTCTGAGGCATCAAGGGATCACCAATTTAGAATTGGAGGGCACAGTGTAGGGTAAAAACCGTAGAGGGAGACCAAGAGATGAATACACTAAGCAGATTCAGAAGGATGTAGGTTGCAGTAGGTACTGGGAGATGAAGAAGCTTGCACAGGATAGAGTAGCATGGAGAACTGCCTCAAACCAGTCTCAGGACTGAAGACCACAACAACAACAACAACAATGAATGTTTCCTATTTGAGTTTATTGCAGATGTAATGATCTCCTGTTTTAATTACATTTAATTACATTTATCAAAAGTTGTGTTTCTTTTACCATATGTTTTCTGACTGTGTGCGTGTCCCACATTGGATCTGAAAATTGTTACATAAATTGTTTTGGTGGATTTTTTAAAATTTTCTCTAGGTTCAGTTCAAAACCACTTCCAAACCCACTCCCGCCGTTTCAATTTTATATACTTATTATAACAATGTCTACCCTGATTTTGATTAAATGTTACTCAGAGAGGAAATTTTCCAACAGTTCAGTTTTAGTGTGATTTATTAAACATCTACCCCTAAATTATTTGATTAAGACATACAGTTAACGAGCATCAAGCCGTCCTTCATCTTAATCACTGAGTGGGATGTGTTAGCTGAAGAGTGAGTAGGAATGACTCAAGTTGTATAGTACGTAGTTACGTGCTGATCAAAATCTAAATCTGTATATATTTAAGACTTTTATCCCTATTTGTGTATACCAGATGTGTCAGAACCAAGACCTGTTTTAAATTGAGCGTGATTGTTCAACACCGCTTGAAGAGGGTGTCCCACATAAAACCGGTAAGCGTCACATACTGGTTAATCATCTACAGTCGAATTGCTTATGAAGTGGCAAAACTGACTCGAAAGTTTGCTACACTGCATTTTACCCGAAAGTTGAGTGAAGCTGTATATTCGTGTGTCTGCTGTTGTGAGAAGCTCGTATTCTTGAGTTGTTACAGAAATGCGGAATTCTGTATTAGAACAGCAAATTGATATTGTGGAGTTTTACATAAGGATATACTGCATCAAAGAATGTAAAGAAATGTCTCAAGCGATGTGTCCCGATACGAAACTCCCCTCGACCATCTCTATTCAAGATCTGTACAAGAAATGGAGGGCTGTAGGAACCGTTCAGAATGTGCAGAGGAATAGGCGACCGACAGTGAGGATCCCTGAAACTGTAGACAGAATTCGCATGGAGATTGAGACGTCCCCACAAGTCGGTAAAGAGGTTACTGTAGTAGGTTGGTGTATCTCGTAAAATGTGTCATCGTGTACTAAACGATATGAAATTGAAAGCCTGATTAAGAGAATGCTGCAAGAGTTCAAATCTGAGGATAAGGAAAAAAGAGTTCATTATTATAATTGGCTCTTAACATTAATTTATAATGGTGATCTGGACCCTTTGCTGTATTTCATGTCAGATGAGGTCTCGTTTAATATGTCAGGTCATGAAAACTCCCAGAATTGGAGATACCTGTCCAGGACAACCTACATATTCTGCATGAAGAACCTCTCCGCTTAGAGGCTATATGTGTTTGGTGCGCATTGTCTGGAATGAGCATTATTGGCCCTATAATTTTCCATTACAACTTAAACACCGCCAGATATATAGACATTTTTTACTCTTTCTACGTACAATTAACAGATGCTTTATTCCAACGAGATGGAGTAACCGCTCATACATCCAACTAACGTTTTGCCTGAAGATGGACTTGTCTGTTGAAACCTATGGCCGCCAAGGTCCCTGGACGTAACACCGTGTGATTTTTATTTTCGGGGCATACTAAAAAGCAAAGTTTATGCTGGCTGTTGATATACTTTCCGGGATGTGAGGTCGTGGTCCAAGAACTTTTTCTGCTCCTTACGTTTCGTCCAGGACTGCGCTGGACTTCCTCAGAGGCGCTGCTCCGCTGAGTCTTACCGACTCTGAGGAAGTCCAGCGCAGTCCTGGAAGAAACGTAAGGAGCAGAAAAAGTTCTTGGACCATGACCTCACATCCCGGAAAGTATATCAACAGCCATGTCACCCGGTCGTGAAAGTCTTCATTCTACAATCAAAAGTGTATGCTGACAATCCTTGCACAGTAGACCATCTTGAACGGTGCATTACTAGAGAAATTGACATCAAGTTTGCAGAATTGCAGCATGTAGTAGGTAACGTCATCACGCGAAGTCAAGATGGCGGGATGCCCCTGGCCACCACTTCCAGCATCTCTTATAAAAAGATCCATCCCATTGCTTGTGCCTTTATCCCGCAGTGTAGGCAGGGTCGGCATTGTTACAAACGGATTTGGCCGTTCCTGCCGCCACCCCGTACCCCCGGGGCGGAAACAGTGTACTTTGTCTTGGATAGGAATGCCCTTTTTCCCATTACTAGTCTGCTTTTGATTTCCTCCTTGCTCCGTCCGTCATTGGTTATTTTACTGCGTAGGTAGCAGAAACCTTTAACTTCATCTACTTCGTGACCGTCAATCCGGATGTTAAGTTTTTCGCTGTTCTCTTTTCTGCTGCTTCTCATTACTTTCGTCATTCTTCGATTTACTCTCAATACATATTCTGCACTCATATTGTTCATTCTACACATCAGATCATGTAATTCTTGTTCACTTTCACCCAGGTTACCAATGTCATCAGCGATTTGTATCATTGATATCATTACACCTTGAATTTTAATTCTACTCCTGAACCTTTGCTTTGTTTCCACGAGTGCTTCCTCGATGTGCAGATTGAGCAGTAGGGGCGGAAGACTACATCCCTGGCTTACACCCCATTTAATCCGAGCACTTCCTTCTTGATAGTCCAATCTTATTACTCCCTCTTGGTTCTTGTACGCATTGTATATTACCCGTCTCTCCCTATAACTTACGCTTATTTTTCTCCGAATTTCGAACATCTTGCACCATTTTACATTGTCGAACGCCTTTTCCAGGTCGACAAATCCTATGAACGAGTCTTGATTTTTCTTTAGTCTTGCTTCCATTAAAAAACGCAACGTTAGAATTGCCTCACTCGTGCCTTTATCTTTTCTAAAGCCGAACTGATCGTCATGTACCACATCCTCAATTTTCTTTCCCATTCTTCTGTATATTATTCTTGTCAGAAACTTGGATGAATGTGCTGTTAAGCTGGCTGTGCGATACTTCTCGCACTTGTCAGCTCTTGCAGTCTACGGAATTGTGGGGATCATATTTTTCCGAAAGTCAGAGGGTATGTCGCCAGAATCATACATCCTGCACACAAACGTGAATAGTCGTTTTGTTGCAACTCCTCCAATTATTTCAGAACTTTTGATGAATGTTATCTATCCCTTCTGTCTTATTTGATCTTAGGTCATTCAAAGCTGTTTTAAATTCTGAAACTGGATCCCTTATCTCTTCTAAATCGATTCCTATTTCTTCTTCTATCACATAAGACAAATCTTCCCCCTCATAGAGGCTTTCAACGTATTCTTTCTACCTATCCGCTCTCTCCTCTGTATTTAACAGTGGAATTCCCGTTCCACTTTTAATGTTAGCACCCTTGCTATTAATGTCACCGAAGGTTGTTTTGAGTTTCCTGTATGCTGAGCCTGTCCTTCCGACAATCATTTCTTTTTCGATTTCCTCACATTTTTCACGCAGCCATTTCGTTTCTGAATTCCGGAGTTTCCTTGAACCATTTTGTACTTCATCCTTTCGTCACTCAACTGAAGTATTTTTTGTGTTACCCATAGTTTCTTCGCAGTTACCTTCTTTGTACCTATATTTTTCTTTCCATCTTCCATGATGGCCCTTTTTAGAGATGTCCATTCCTCTTCAACGGTACTGCCTGCTGAGCAATTCGCTATTAGTGAATGTATAGCTTTAGAGAACGTCAAGCGTATCTCGTCATTCCTTAGTACTCCCTATCTCACTTCTTTGTGTATTGATTCTTCGTGACAAACTTCTTACAAGTTTAGCCTACTCTTCATCACTAATATATTGTGATCTGAGTCTATATCTGCTTCTGGGTATGGTTTACAATGCAGTATCTGATATCTGAGTCTCTGTTTGAACATTATGTAATCTAATTGAAAATTTCCCGTATATGCCTGTCTTTTCCAAGTATACCTCCTCCTCTTGTGATTCTTGAACAGGGTATTCACTAGTGTGTTACTAGCTCAAATTTATTACAAAACTCAGTTAGTCTTTCTCCTCTCTCTTTCCTTGTCCCAAGCTCATATTCTCCTGTAACCTTTTTTCTACTCCTTCCCCTACAACTGTATTCAAATTCCCCATGAGTATTAGATTTTCATCTCCCTTTACGTACTGTATTCCCTTTCAGTGTCCTCATATACTTTCTTTATCTCTTCGTCTTCATCTTTAGCTAACTATCGTCAAACATAGAACATTTCTTTTGAAAACCTACAATTTCAGTTTCCTTGGTAAGCTGTTGGATACCCTTCGCTCTGTCGTCTTTTTTAATCGATGTACACTACTGGCCATTAAAATTGCTACACCTCGATGATGACTTGCTACAGACGCAAAATTTAACCGACAGGAAGAAGATGCTGTGATATGCAGATGATTAGCTTTTCACAGCATTCATACAAGGTTGGCGCCGGTGGCGACACCTACAACATGCTGACATGAGTAAAGTTTCCAGCCGATTTCTCATACACAAACAGCAGTTGACCGGCGTTTCCTGGTGAAACGTTGTTGTGATGTCTCGTGTAAGTAGGAGAAATGCGTACCATCACGTTTCCGACTTTGATAAAGGTTGGATTGTAGCCTATCGCCATTGCGGTTTATCGTATCGCGACATTGCTGCTCGCGTTGGTGGAGATCCAATGACTGTTAGCAGAATATGGAATCGGTGGGTTCAGGAGGGTAATACGGAACCCGTGCTGGATCCCAACGGCCTCGTATCACTAACAGTCGAGATGACAGGCATCTTATCCGCATGGCTGTAACGGATCGTGCAGCCACGTCTCGATCCGTGAGTCAACAGATGGGGACGTTCGCAAGACAACAACCATCTGCACGAACAATTCGACGACGTTTGCAGCAGCATGGACTATCAATTCGGAGACCATGTCTGTGGTTACCCTTGACGCTGCATCACAGACAGGAGCGCCTGCGATGGTGTAATAAACGACGAACCTGGGTGCACGAATGTCAAAACGTCAGTTTTTGGGATGAATCCAGGTTGTGTTTACAGCATCATGATGGTCGCATCCGTGTTTGGCGACATCGCGGTGAACGCACATTGGAAGTGTGTATTCGTCATGACCATACTGGCGTATCACCCGGCGTGATGGTATGGGGTGCCTTTGGTTACACGTCTCGGTCACCTCTTGTTCGCATTGACGGCACTTTGAACAGTGTCTTAAACCGCTCTGCCACAGCGGGCGGCTGTGCTCTGGACATACGTTTACATTTTGTCAATTTTCTTAAGTAAATCGGTATCAGTCTTTAGAGTGGGCGGTTATCAGCGTTGTTTTGTTAGCTGAATGGCGTAATTTTGTGTAAGGTGTTATTACACGTGTATCTTTCTCGTCGTATTCGCAGAATTTTATTCGGTGTTCTGTTTGTAATTATGGCAATGAAATATAATTCTGTTTTCTTGAAGCAACATTCAGAACAATCTTTGTGCCTTATGGGATCTAGGAAACGTCGGTTGTTTGCATTTTGCACACTTTGCCGATGTGACATTTGTATAAAAGGTGATAGCGATAGCGATGTTTCAAAATACATCGAAACAAAAATGAAACTAATCAACGTTTTGAGTATTTCTGATGTTTTCATTTGTGTTTTTATAGCCGGCGTATAGCTTTGTGATGTCATAGGGAAAGGTTCACATTAGTTGTCTCTGGATTATACTGAAAACGAGCCGCGATTTTTGATCATTCACACCTCCTGATTTTTAAAACTAAATCTCCCAATATTTTGGTTTTAAGGCTGGCAGGTACGCGTACGTGTCATAAATCCATCTATACTGTAGTAGATGACATCGAACCGTATAGAAGTCCACGCCTGTTGCATACCTCCAGCATCGGGCACAAAATAGTCTACGAAATCCTACAGTCCATCGTGGACATGATACCAATGAAGATTTGTGACATCGAACATGACGGTAAATCAACAAAATACAATAGCGATCATAGATGTGCTGGCAGTACTTTCCTGGAAACCCCTTCTAAATTTAGGGCGCATAACCGAAATTATATGTATTGATCATATTGGATTATGGGGTGTATTCAGCTTCGTGACGCCAGTTGAGGAGCTACTTTAATGAGAAGCAGCGTGTCCACGATCTGGTAAGTCGACAACCTAGCCGAAGAGCGGTGTGCATACCAAGTGCCCCTTCATACTGCATTCTCATGAGAGCATTGGGGCGCGCGGGATTAACCGAGCGGTCTCAGGCGCTGCCATCATGGACTGTGCGGCTGGTCCCGGCGGAGGTTCGAGTCCTCCCTCGGGGATGGGTGTGTGCGTTTTTCCTTAGGATAATTTAGGTTAAGTAGTGTGTAAGCGTAGGGACTGATGACCTTAACAGTTAAGTCCCATAAGATTTCACACACATTTGAACATTCTTGAGAGCTTTGCGCTGACCACACGCACCTTCGTATCACATCCGCATGACACCGAACGGCAGAGGATGACACGCCGGCCAGTTGACATCTTTTGGGATTGGACGAGGATCTCTAAGAGATTGGATTGCAAGTACAAGCAAATTATAAGACATAACTGGACGTGACATAATGATGCCTTACGTCCACGGGTATGTAAGAAGCTTTTATAGGTGCAACTGATTAGTTTTCTGTAGCACTGGAAAGTGTCAACATTATACATCCCGCAGCTATCAGGATGGAAGAAGAGACCAACAGTCAAACGCTGTGCTTTGTGGTTAGTATTGGAAAGCCCTGACGATATTCAAATTGAGTTTCAATACATTAGACTACCTGACGGTATTATTTCCGACACTGGCAACATAAGTTCAATCGAATGTGAAACGCTCCTTAGTGAGAATAATATAAATGAGCTTTCACACGTCACAGAAAAGCTATGAGGCAGTGTTATATGGTTAAAACTGTGTTCAAGTGAACTACCAAGGATGATAGCGAAGGATGGGTCTGTAAAGTTGAAAAAGAAAATATGTGATTCTTATAATAACTATTTGCGTGGTAAATTCTCAAAGTTGATCTCTGTAAGACATGACTTCAAGTTGAAACACCGTTTCTCCTGTACGAGAACGATAACACAACAGCGTGAGGCTTATTGGAAAAAAATCGACAAGCAAGTGCTAGAAACCATTTCGAGGAAATATTAAAAAAATTGAGGTTGTGTCTTATCAAGTGGAATTGGCTGACTTTAAAATGATTGTACTAACTGATGAGCTTCCTGGGATATTGCAGCAGTTCCGTGTATACAACTATGTACCTGAGTATAATGCAAGATTTAGCTGGGATTTTTAACAAAATGGACATGTGTGATGACGTAGCATCAAACCAAGACTTCTGTGTGCAGGGAGACTACCAAGGAAATTGAAACCTGATAGTGAACAACGATAAGACAGTTGGAATAGACTGTTTCAAATGGATCAGCTCCAAGCAAAATATATTTATATGCCATGTCACTAGCCCAGGTGTGAACAGATATTGGTAACCTTTTGTTGATTTTATAAATTGCTCCAATAAACGTCTGAAAAAGATGGTATTGACAGACTGCAACCTGGTATTTATAACTACAGAATTTGATTTTTTTGCCACTGTAGAAGACTAAGCGTGCCAACAAACACTATTTAAAAGGTGATCAACAGTACTCGGTGCCAATTGCAACTATGTGGTTTAAATTATCAGAGGGCGTAAGGGATCATCTGCTCTATTGTGCTTAATAATGATCTGCAGTTTGTCTACTGGGGCAATAAGAATACTCGAAAGTTGACTGGTGGACGAGTAAACCTTCCGAATAATCAAGAAAAAATAGTTCAAATGGCTCTGAGCACTATGGGACTTAACATCTGAGGTCATCAGTTCCCTAGAACTTAGAACTACTAAAACCTAACTAACCTAAGGACACCACACACATCCATGCCCGAGGCAGGATTCGAACCTGCGACCGTAGCGGTCGTGCGGTTCTAAACTGATGCGCCTAGAACTGCTCGATCGCTGCGGCCGGCGATAATCAAGACTGAGAAAAATTGTAAACTACGTTCTGTCTGCCCATTTTAATTTTACCTGTAAACTTTATGGAAATCGTTAATGCAGACTCCAACAGAGACGACAAGTTTTATACATTACTCTTATATTGAAGCTGCGAGTTATTTTTAAGATATAAAACACTGACGGACATTGGCTGCGTGTGGTCATTGATTTAAATCGACGGGAAAAGGTGAAAATTTGTGCCGGTCTGGGATTCGAGCCTTGGTCTCGTGCTGACTTGGCAGGTGCGATGAACACTGTGACATCCGGACACAGTGGCCATGCAACTGCATGGATTATCCTAGCATGCCTCCCGTGAGACCCAAATTCTCGAGCCACCCGCACACTACGAATGTAGTGCCGCTTGCTTACCCTCGTAAGTGCCATTCTAAATAGCAATGGAAAGTGCGAGCACATTGGAGTACTTGATAATGGCACTATGAAGCCGGAATCATGATTGTGTAAGTATAAATGTAACACTGTAAATAAACAACACTCTAATGGCGGTACTGACTTTAAAGAAATCTATAAAACTGTTTTTCTCAATCGAGCACGTTGTTCTCCATACCACCGTCAAATATAGACATTGACGAATTAGGATTTGTTCCCACAAATAACTTTATTCTGGTCGGTGATGGATTTCCTTTTCAAGACCGGCGGTGTCTCCGCCACATCGATTAACAGGAATTTGCTCCCTGTTTATGGGGAAGACACAGTGGATCGCAGCAGTATCCAGCGGTGGTTGCAGAGGTTTAAAGAAGGTGATTTCTCTCTGCTGGACAATCCACGATGCGGTAGACAATCGACGGCAGTGAGTGATGTAAAAAGGAGACCGTTGATCAAATCATTCAAAATGACCGTGTTTGACGACACGACAGCTTGCTGAAATGTCTCGTTTGTCTTTGGGTAATGTGGTATCACTGCTATAGTCACTAGAGTACAGAAAAATCTGTGCACGTTGGGTGCCTAGATTATTGACTAGAGAAATAAAGCGATGAGGAAGAATGTGTGGGAGGGTCTCATGAAGACTTTTACTGTATAGTGGAAACAGTGTTTTGACGGCGTCATTCCCCAGGATGAAACATGGTTGTTTTTGTCCGAACCTGAGAGCAAGACCCAATCCATAGAGTTTCGTCATCCGGGTTCCCCTCGGAAGAAGGAATCAAGACTTTCACGAACAGCAGGCCGAAAGGTGATGGCCTCCTTCTTCTGGGATCAGTGTGTTGTCATTTTCGTTGACCTTTTGGAACCTGGCTCCACAATTAACCAGAACCGTAACTGTTAGTCACTGGCAAGCTGCGACGTGCCATCAAGACCCTCCGGCCACAGCTTCAGGGTCAGCTCGTCAGACTACACCATGACAGTGCCAAACCCCGCACAGCCCTTATGACGCAGGAGAAAATCAGGAAAAGGGGTTAGAAAATTGTTCCTCATCTTCCCAACAGTACGGACTTGGCTCCGTCTGATTTTAACCTCTTTCTTATGTCGCGAAATGGTGTAAAAGTCAATCCCCAGAATTTTACCTAAGTTGATTTACATCATGGAAAGTTGCGTCACAGCTGATGGAGGCGGCATTAAATAGCCTCAATGTATAGCTAAATGTTCCAGGTATGTTCACAAAAAATTTCATTCTCCTCCTGCAAAAAATACAAAAATAGACGACTGTGCAAAATTTTTTGAACGACCTTTGTAAATAAGGTGAAAAACTTTTACTGCTTTTAGATGATAAATTTAAAATTACTCTTCCAGATCATTAGTCTATATTACAATCTTTACACAAGACAATGATAAATTAGAGAAAATTATTGGATCACATTTTATTTATTGAGGTAAAAATTTAAAAAAATATCGTACGTTTCATGTTATTGAATTTGAATGAATTTTAGACTTTTTAATTTAATTTTTGAGTATTAAATTTGAATTGAATCATTTATTTTTTAATTAAATGAAAATTTCTTTTTGCGGGTACAGATGAATTTTTGGTCGGGGTATACGGCGAAATTAAATCTTCATTTATATCCTGGAATTTTTAATCTATATGCTCTTTGCGTCAGAATCAGCTTAAATATACTACTAACAGCGCCTTGTTACATCTATTTCAAGCGTCAAATTCGCTTTGCAATTTCTCGGGATTTAACTGTGTGCTGCGTTGCAACCAACGCCATTCTTTCTGTGATTTTTCATGTTATCGATTGCGTAAGAAATAATACGACGTGTCCATTTAAAAAAAGAAAACAAGTTTGTGCTGAAACTTGTATTAGCTTACGTCTTACTTTTATGAGCCCCTGCCTTACAGTCATACAGTCATACCTGGTACAGCTGTTCTTCAGTGTCTGTTGTACCAGAGATATTTGCGCTGAAACGTTTAAGTGGACCATCCTTTACATTAGTAAATGTGTTGGGTTTGTTGTATCAGATATGTATTCGACAATGAGAATAATGGATGATGGACACTACATGTGAAGTATTCGACAAGCTGAAAATTTGGTTTGGATAGGAACCGTATTCGGACAGCCGATGCAGTTAAGGCGACTATACCGGGAAATCCGGGTTCGAATCCCGACCTAGCACAAATTTTATGAGCCCCTGCCTTACAGTCATACAGTCATACCTGGTACAGCTGTTCTTCAGTGTCTGTTGTACCAGAGATATTTGCGCTGAAACGTTTAAGTGGACCATCCTTTACATTAGTAAATGTGTTGGGTTTGTTGTATCAGATATGTATTCGACAATGAGAATAATGGATGATGGACACTACATGTGAAGTATTCGACAAGCTGAAAATTTGGTTTGGATAGGAACCGTATTCGGACAGCCGATGCAGTTAAGGCGACTATACCGGGAAATCCGGGTTCGAATCCCGACCTAGCACAAATTTTCACATACCGCCATTGAATTTAATTCAATGCCTAATTGCAGCTGGGGTCTGCATTTCTCTTAACTAAGTGTTACAACAAGCTTAATTTAATTTCACATTCATTGCTACGAGGTTTCTACACTGCGCTTTCTTGAAATGTTGTTCCTACCGTGTGTAATTTGTGCCACAGTAGATGATAATTAAGAAGTGGGAACTGGACCTGTCTTGTGAGTGCTGAGCAAGACGATGGAAATTCTTTCCCCCGCACCACTCCTTTCCCAGCGACGATCCACATTCTGTGTGCCCCACTTTCCGTACACTCCCTGGGATAGGGTTTCATGGTGTTGCATACAGATATTCCCACTCATTGTTTGGTCGTGGTTTGAAGGGTGAGTTGTTGTTTAATAAACCATTAAATTAGTAACAAATGTGCCTATAGAAAGGGCAGGTTTACTATACAAGAGCAAGAAAAGTATCATTGCTTTACACGTGGCAGGAATGACGATATTGTGGCTCTTGAAACACCAAACATTTTGGCTGCCTTGGTTACGCGAGACGCCGACTGACACTTTAACACACTGAGCGCATTGCAATAATGCCGATGGCTGTCAAATACATTGACGGAAAAAAAATCGCAGCACCAAGAAGGAATTTTGCGACATAAACGAAAATTGGTAGGCGTGTTTCTACATATGGGAGATCTGTTCAAATTTCGGGCCAGTCGCATAGAAGTGGCGATACTAGCGCCACTATGAGGTTTCAGATCAAGTTTGCTTTAAATTACCTGGTGTAGAAGTATGAAACCGGAATTTTGTTGCAGTAATTACACGTCTCTTCTTTTGGAGCTGATGGTTCACATGGCTCTGAACACTATGGGACTTAACATCTGTCATCAGTCCCCTAGAACTTAGAACTACTTAAACCTAACTATCCTAAGGACATCACTCACGTCCATGCCCGAGGCAGGATTCAAAATTGCGACTATAGCGGTCGCGCGGTTCCAGACTGAAGCACCTAGAACCGCTCGACCACCGCGGCCGGTTTTGGAGCTGATAAACAATATTTTATTCAAAATAATCTCTATGGCTATTTATACATTTCTCCCACCTCTCCAGCAGGCTATGAATGCCACGCCAAAAAACCGTTCTTCTTTTGAAGCAAACCAGTAAGCGAGCCATTTTCGTACATTTTAATAATCACTGAAGCGTTGTTCAGCGAGAACGTGTCCCAGTGATGCAAACAGATGATAATTGGACGGAGCCAAGTCTGCAGAATAAGGCGCATGTTCTAGTATTTCCCAACTAAACGCTTCGATCGTTTCCCTAACCCGTTTTGCCGTGTGTAATGGGGCGTTATCATGGAGCAACATGATTTTTGCCTTTTTCCATATTCCGGTCGTTTTTCACGCAATGCTCAGTTTAAATCGATCATTTGCTTTTGGTAACAATGAGTGTTAACGGTTTCACCAGGTTTTAGCAGCTCATATCAGATGACACTCTTCTGATCTCGCCAAACACGGAGCATTCATTGCCTTCTTTCCAAAGCGATTTGGTCTTGCATTGGATGTCGATGCTTTGCCTGGATTCACCCATGATTTACGACGCTCAAGATCCGTTTTTCATTACCTGTCACTATTCGATGGAGAAACGACCTACTTTTGTACCTGGTGAGCATATAACAGATGACACTCTTCTGATCTCACCAAACACGGAGCATTCATTGCCTTCTTTCCAAAGCGATTTGATCTTGCATTGGATGTCGATGCTTTGCCTGAATTCACCCATGATTTACGATGCTCAAGATCCGTTTTTCATTACGTGTCACTATTCGATGGAGAAACGACCTACTTTTGTACCTGGTGAGCACCATTTCACAAGTGACCTTTCGAGTTTCTTTCTGTCTGTCATTCAGTTCATGCGGAACCCATTTCCCCACTTTCTGCACCTTTCTCATAGCTTTCAACTGAAGAGAAACGGCCTTCCGGGTCACATTCAGTTGCTCCACGATTTCCTGTTGAGTTTATCACCTTTATCCAATAACGCCTGAAATTCGTTGTCTTCGAACTTCTTCGGTTGTTTCCCGCGCTCGTCGTTTCTCACGTCAAAATCACAACTTGTACATTTTTTAACCGCTCGAAACACTGTGTTTTCCTAAGGGTATGCTTCGACAAGCAATCGATGCGATTCTGCAGCAGGTTTCTTCAAATGATACCAGAAAACCTATGCTATTCGCAAATCGTAGTTCGCAGGCACAAAGCTCGACATGTTTACGGGTTCGAAACAGATACCGGTGTATGGAACTTGGATTATTGTGAGTTGACATTCGTCGTCAGCCGTTACAGGAAGCTGCGGACGCAATCTCACGGGCTCTTTACTGGCGGCTAGAACCATCTATAGGGAAATTCTGTTTTCATACTTCTACACCTGGTACACTCTGTATCGGTCGTGAGCGTTAGTTACCTTTAAGACTGGACTTCGTGAGTTTATCTTAGACAAGAATGCCTTTAAGGTGACAAAGACGCAGTTATCAACACCTGACTGAGTTTGAACGAGGTCGTGTAATAGGGCTACGAGAAGCAGGATATTCTGTCTGCGATATTGCAGAAATACTAGACAGGATTGTAGGCCACTGTACATGGTTGTTGGCGGCGGTGGTCACGAGAATGTACGCTCGCATGAAGAGAGGGCCCCGAACGGTCACGCCGCATTGCCGATTGACGCACGCATAGTGACGGATGCTTTGCCACCAGGCCATGACACGGCGTGAGCTGTGAGGCTCTGCTGGTGCCGCCGGCGACCTCGTGGCAGTCAACGTGTTAAAGGGCAACATAAATTTCGCTCACTGTAATGTGTGACGTGACTGCAGTCGAAATTTTCTTCAGTGACATACAAAGTAGAAAACGGTCAAAACTGATTGTTGTTACCGATATGCGTCAACTGGTGTTGGTTCTATGGTTATGAAACCAAAAGTCAATAAGTAAATAAAATACCAAGTACCAGCTCAACCACCTTCAGTTGTTACGTCACCACACGTGCTGTTACGCTCAACGAAAGGTTAATTCACGCTGCTCTCCGCTCTGATGTCACTCTGGACGCCCCAGACATCTGAGGTCCACTTAAAGGGTCGGACTTTAATTGCCCCGCACAGCTTACACGTTTCTTTCTCTGTAGAAACAATATCTTTACCACTATAAAACAAAAAGGAAAAAGTTTGAACTTGGTTTGAGAAACATTAACTCGTTCCTTATGTTTAGTGACTTACATTCACATAAAGTGCTATGGGATTCCGCATCCTCCTGCCCCAGGGGCCCAGGTGTTGTTACCGTCTTGTTAAAAAAGGACATTTCACAGAAAAAATGGTTCAAATGGCTCTGAGCACTATGGGACTTAACTACTGAGGTCATCAGTCCCATAGAACTTAGAACTACTTAAACTTAACTAACCTAAGGACATCACACACATCCATGCCCGAGGCAGGATTCGAACGTGCGTCCGTAGCGGTCGCGCGGTTCCAGACTGTAGCGCATTTTACAGAACAGGGCAAATCACACACTACGGCGCCAGTAGGGAATCGTCCACCTTTCGACCTCGATTTCCTCATAAACCGCAGAGTACTGAACGTAAAAGCTAAGCGTGTATTTTTTTAAAAATTATGAATATCTGTACGTTATCTTCTACTGTCTATACATACACAAATTAAAGGCCACTGACATTGTTTCTGTCTGTATTAACGTTTGAATCTCAGGAACAAATGCAGAAATTTTTGTACGAATACGGCTAGACCCATTTGGTGTGTGTGTGTGTTGATTATTATCAGGAAAAAATGACCATGAAAGGAAATTTTTGAAAAATACTCGGAAATTAAAATCAGCCGTGAAAGATCGTTACCTGCGAACGGCTTGTCCGATTTTATTGATTTTTTTGTTAGTAATTTCGGCTATACATATGTATGTGATACGCAAAGGGGAAACGTTGCTACCAGAAACTGCGAATGATCTTCACCGTTTAGCTACAAATTTGTACACGGAACTCTAAAGAACGTTTCGACGGACATACGCTATATATTTTTGTAATATATGTAATATACAACGGGGAAAATCTCAAAAAGATCGTGACGGATTTACTTAAAAAAATTTTACACGATACTCTAATGAAAAATCAGATAGAAATGGACATAGAGGGGAGGGAGTAGAAGCAGTAAGGAGACTGGGAGGGGGATGAGAAGATGAGCAGAGAGAGGCGTGGGACGGAATTTAAAGTGAAAACTGTCGGACCTTTGATGAATTCAAGTCCCCCCAACGCTGTGAAAACGAAGCAATCGCTACCTAGCGATGATTGGCAGAACTGCTTGTAATCAACCTTATCGCTTATACACTCAGTTGACCCAAGTCGTTGGATAGCGATATGCACATTACAGGTGGCAGCGCTATTGTGTACTCACGACATAAAAGGGTAATGCACTAATGGAGCTGTCATTATTACTCAGGTAATTCATCAGAATAGGTTTAATACGTGATTATATCCGCACGACGAAAATTAACAGACTTTGAAAGCGGAGTGGTTGTTGGAGCTGGACGATGGGACAATCCACTTCGAAAATTGTTAGGGAGTTCAATGTCTCGAGATCGACCGTGTCGAGACTATGCCAAGAATACCAAATTGCAGCCATTACCTCTCACCACGGACAACGCAGTGGTCCGCGACTTTCACTTAACGACCGATAGCAGCGGCGTTTGGATAGAGCTGTCATTGCTAACAGACAAGCAACACCGCCTGAAATAGGCGCAGAAATCAATGTGGGATGCACGACGAACTTGTTCGCTAGGACAGTGTGACGAAATTCGGAGTTAATGGGCTTTGGCAGCAAACTACCGACACAACTGCCTTTGCTACTATCATGACATCGCCTACAGTGCCTCTCCCGGGGGGTTGGGTTATTTGGGGAAGAGACCAAACAGCGAGGTCATCGGTCTCATGGGATTAGGGAAGGATGGGGAAGGAAGTCGGCAGTGCCCTTTCAAAGATACCATCCAGGCATTTGCCTGAAGCGATTTAGGGAAACCACGGAAAACCTAAACCACTGCGCCACCTCGCTCGGTGCTTCTCGTGGCCTCATGACGATAATCGGTTGGACCCTAGTCGACTGGAAAACCGTGGCCTGGTCGGATGAGTCCCGATTACAGTTGGTAAGAACTGATGGTAGGATTAGTGTGTGGCGCAGATCCCACGAAACCACGTTCTCATGTTTTCAACAAGGCACCAAACTGGTTTGGCCTGTGTTTGCATAGAATGGACTGGATCTTATGGTCTAAAACTGAACGATCATTGACCGTAAATATTTACATTCAACTACTTGGAGACCATTTGCAGCCTCCATGAACTTCAATTTCTGTAGCAACGATGGAAATTTTATGGACGACATGCGCCATATCACCAGGCCACAGTTGTTTGCGGTTTTGGCCGCCTATATCGCCAAACATGAATCCCATTGAACATTTATGGGACGTAATCGGGATTTCATTTCGTGTACACAATCTTTCGTAATTATGGACGGCTATGGAGGCAGCATTATTCAGTATTTCTGCAGGAGACTTCCAACGACTTATTGAGCCCATGCCATCTCGAGTTGGTGCACTACGTCGGGAAAAGAAGGTCGTACATGATATTAGGAAGTATCCCATGACTTTTGTCACCTCAGTGTAAATGACGATTCCGGACGCGTTGTTTTTTGTCTGTGTGAAGGCTTACCTCAAAAACTATTGTAGGGAGTTTGGTACGGTTTTCACGAATAGACAGACTGCTTCACGAGGAAGATTTTTGGACACAGAAAACTGGCGCTAAGGCCGTCCGACTGGAGGATGCTTAGTGCTGCCTGTGCGAACTCGCGGCGGGTCGATGGTTGCACATTAATCCATTATACAAAATTGACAACTGCCTCATGTGGCAGTAAACAAACAAAACGGCATGAAATTGCGCCATCTGTGTCGTGGAGTAAGTAATTCAAAACTTTTATCCATTATGGATGTAGAACACTGAGGCTGTGATGAATAAAAGTTTTCAAAAGTAATCTCAGCAAGTCTCATTTCATGTTTCAGTTTTTGTTTCCTGATGAGCGGTTACAAGTCAGTAGATACTCAACGATGGTACAAAGTTTTTAGTAATAAGCTTTTTAATACTTCCTGATATCTCACTCCATTCGGTGCTTACTTATTTGGTTTTCTCTATCTTGGCGACAACTACACAACAACCCGCAGAGTGCTACAAACTGTAACAGCTAGGTACCTCTGAGGAATGACTAGTCACCAGGTGACTTGAAACCAGTCACGGAAAAATAAAAATAGAACCATCACAGAAGAGGAGTGGTTGCAGTTATTTCTCAAACCTCTTTAAATAATTAAAATGATACGTTTGATCAAAAGAAGGTTGGAAATCGAAACCGTACCATTTCTACACAAAACAAGTTTTCAGAGCTATTGCGTTCGGGGTTCTGTGTTGTATGTTCCTAGATCTGATCCAGGTGCCAAACCGTGGAGAACGACTTTCGAACATGCGTTGGTAAGTGGTGCATCTTCTTTGCACCAAGCTGTGCTTCCCTCTGGAGTTCCGAAACTTGAAAGATACGAGGAGTATTATTACGAATAATATACAGTTACTCTGCTCTGTAAATTGTTTCGATTTTGTACCATTCATGGTGAGCCCAGGTGCTCTGTAAATACATGAGTAAGCGATGATCTTAATGTAATGGCCTGTGACTACGATCAAAAAAACTATAAAACATCGTTAGGTGTTTTTACCTTACATTTAAAATCGCTGCTGTCATGTCCTCTCTTTTTTTTAAAGTAGAATCATTACTTTCTCCTATATTACATGTTTACATAGTTACCATTATAAATACGTGATGTGTGAAGTTCAGTTGTTTTTTATTATCTATATAGTTTTGATTCTAATTACGTTTTTGCCTGGAGTTTTATTTTAGATTTTTATTTTATATTTTTAATTTTTTTATAATTATTTTGTTTCTGTCTATGATTTATGTTGGTGTTACGTCTTTGTTTTATACTCTTCATGTTTTTATCACTGGTACTATGGATAGGTATTATTTAGCGTCTCTGTGTTATTGCTCTGCACGTTTTCTTGCTTTATAATGTGAATAAAGTTTTCTATGTACTTTTTGTGCTTTAGGTAGGTTAGTCCGGCAAGTAAATTTGTTGGGTTGCTGTATTCATGTGAATATATATCTCTATTTCCTCAAGGATGTTCCTGAATGTTCCCTTCTCCGGATTAAGGAGGATTTCTAACTCTTCGTTTACAGGTTTTACGTTGTTTTCCTGTTTGTAGATGTTGAATAAATGTGGATGGGTTGTTTACACTGTCTCTGGTGTACTCCTTATATCTAATTTTTGAAGTTTCTATCTGTCTGTCCTATGTAAAATTTGTGGCATGTGTTACACGAAATTTTGTTAATGCCGGGGTTGTTGTGCATTTCGAGCTGCTTTTGTGAATTTTGTGTTTGGGTCTATGTGTGTTTTCATATGCAAAGGCGATGTCGGTTTTGTTGAATGATTCGTTAATTTGGTTCGATAAGTTTTCTAGATAAGTTGTGGATGCGTATTTTGTTTTCTTATTTTGCGTTGCGTGTATGTATATATACGAGGGTTGGAACTTTAATAGTGGCAACTATTTATTTACAGCGATCGCACAAAATGGTTTTCCAAAGTTTCACTGACCTTCAAAGTAGTCACCAGCATTGTGTATAACCCGTTGCCAGCGATGTGGAAGTCGTAGGATACTCTTAGCAGGCTCTCAGCACTATGGGTCTTAACTTCTGTGGTCATCAGTCCCCTAGAACTTAGAACTAAGTAAACCTAACTAACCTAAGGCCATCACACACATCCATGCCCGTGGCTGGATTCGAACCTGCGTCCGTAGCGGTCGCTCGGCTCCAGACTGTAGCGCCTAGAACCGCACTGCCACCTCGGCCGGCGATACTCTTAGCAGTGCCAGTTGTGTTGACAATTCTAGCGGCCGGTCTATTGCCCGACTAATTTGTAGCAGTTCTGAAGTGAATGCCGTGAAGTGTATCCTTCAGTTTAGAAATTGAGTTGAACTCGTGAACGCTTAAGTCATGGGAGTATAGTTGGTGGTATAACACTTAGCAACCCCATCAGTCAAACAAATCAGTAACAGTTTGCACTGTACGTGCTTTAGCATTGTCCTGCAAAATGATGGTCAGCTCCTGCAGAAAGTGTCATGACATCTGACTCTAAGATGGTCGTAGGTTGTGTTCCATAAATGAACAGCATAGAGACAGAAATGGTGAACTTTCTGCAGGACCTGTCAGTCATTTTGCAGGAAAATACTCAAGCACGTACAGTGCAAGTTACTGATTTGTTTGACTGATGAAGTTGCTAAGTGCTGTACCACCTAATGCACTCCCCTGACTTAAGCGTTCATGAGTTCAACTCTGTTTCTAAACTGAAGGAAACACTTCACGGTATTCACTTCAGAACTGCTACAAATTCGTCGGGCAATAGACCACGCCGCTCGAATTGTCAACACAACTGGCACTGCTAAGTGTATCCTACGACTTCCACATCGCTGGCAACGGGCTATACATAATGCTGGTGACTACTTTGAAGGTCAGTAAAACTTTGAAACACGTACCTATTTTGTACGAGCTATACATTAATAGTTACCCCAATTAAAGTTCCGACCCATATATGGGTTGGAACTTTAATAGTGGTAACTATTAATGTGTTAAAGGACCAACACATAAAGCACTGAATCAGTTATGCCCCAAAATGAAATTTACCATAGAACACGAAACTAACGAGGCAATTAACTTTCTCGACCGAACTATTAAAAACACTAACAGCAGACATTGCTTCGAAATTTACAGAAAGCCTACAACAACACACCGTATTATCAGTGCAGATTCATGTCATCCAGAAGCCCACAAACTCGCACGCATCAACGCAATGCTTAACAGATCAATAAATTTACCACTAGGAGACGAAACAATTCAGAAGGAAATAAAAATCTTAGAGTACATAGCCCAACAAAACGATTATGACCCCAAAATTGTAAAACAATTACACTATAATAGAACACAAACAGAAAGGCACAATGTACATAAAGAAATAACAGTAAACATACAAAAAACAAAAAAGAAGAAAAAATACGTACCCTCATCTTATCTAGAAAACATCTAGAAAAAAATTAACGAATTGTTCAACAAAACCGACATCACCTTTGCGTATCAAAACACACACAGCCACAAACACAAAATTTACAAAGGCAGCTCGAAAATTCCCAAAGATGGATAAATTCTTGTGTCCGATTCCACTCGTAGGCTTTCAGCAATGACGTCGTACCAGAGGTAAGGAGGCAAGTATGCTACAGAGTAGCAATCGTCCTTGAAAGCAACGGATGATATTTGTAAACAAACGAATGTTGTATACGATAAAATTACAATCACAGTTCACGTGATTATTTACTTAGCCACGAATTATATCGAAACGAGCTGAAAATAACGGATATATTATTGCCGTAATTTATGCGAGTAAGAAAAGCATAGAGAACAGATTATTGAATGTAATGGTAGTAAAGCGGGAAAGTGAGGGCTGTGGGCGAGGAGAAACTGAAATGTAGCACAACTGTGGGAAAGTGAAATGAATAATAGTTTTTATTTTTTTAAACAGTCGCATGAAATATAGTAATACCGACACAGAAATCTTGAAGAAAAGCCACTACACAAAAACCGATAACTCACAAAAGTAACAAATACTGGAATCAATAGCAGGGATTGACCTATATACATAATTCTAGTTACCGATTTAAATATTAGTTACTTTTTCGCTGCAGTTAATAGAGCAATTCTAATGCGAAATTCGTATTACATTGAAGTGTACACACATGCGGGAAAACCGATCTAAATAGTGAACCATAGAGTAGTTGGAATCGGTAACGAGAATTGATTTATATAGGTGATTATTCGATGGTTCATAATTTTGGTCGTGTTTCCAGTAAGTGTGTGAATCCTGTTTTCGTAGGATTTCTAGAGTTCTTAGTGATCTCTGAATTACTTTTTCTTAGTAGTGAAGAAAGTAATACCATATGTAGAAATCCTTTAACACTGTAATGTACACACATGTCACAAAAACGGTCTAAACAACGAACCGCGAAATGACATGAATCGGTAACTCGAATTAACCTATATAGGTCAATTCCAGTTACCGCTTCCAGTATTCTTTACTTTTACGCAGTACTTCAGAGAGTAATTACTAATGGTAAAACTCTATTATATTTCAGTGCGCAGTGCTGCCGGAAAAACGATCTAAATAATGAACGCTGAAATGACTGGGATCGACAACTAGAACTGACGTATATAGATTAAAGATAGTTACCGATTCCAATATTTGTTACTTTCTTTTCGATACTAGTATACTGTCTGCTCTTGCAGGTATTCCACTTCGGAATCCCCACGTTTCATGGTATTGTTTTTGTTATGTTCCATATACGTTACCATTTAATTCATTTTCCGTTGTTGTGCTACATTTTAGTTATTCCCTGCCTAAAGTCTCCACTTTCCCGGTAGTCCTTTTAGATTCAATAATAATTATTATATATTAACGCTAGTTTATATTATCAAGACTTCACCACCCGCTATACTGCAATAGTTTTAAAGCTTATCTGCGCTTTTCTTACTCGCATAAATTAAAGATATTAATTTATCCCATGCATATATATGTTCTGTAGAAACTGTATCTCGTTCAATCTGAGTATGCCTGGTTAGGTGTAAGAGAGGGCCTGAAGGCCCTAATCTTGCCAGGTAAAATAAATGCATAAATAAATTATATATATATATATATATATATATATATATATATATATATCTTTTTTTGATATTTATTTTCGTTGTCTTGTTTTCGATATAATTCTTGCCAAGTAATAATCAAGTGACCTGTAATTGTAATTTTATCGTATGCTGCATTCGTTTGTTTGTGAAGATGATCAGTTGCTTTCAAAGATTGCTTCTATGTAGCATCTTTGCCTTAGATATGACGTTATTGCCCAAAGTGGACGGGTGGAATCGGAAACTAGAACTGACCCCCAAGCACAACAACACATGCCACAAATTCTACACAGAACAGACCGGTAGAAACTTCAAAATTAGCTGCAAAGAGTACCCCAGAGAAAGTGAAGATACCTCATCCACATTTTTTCAACATTTTAAGACAAAAAAACACGACGTAAAACCTGTAAATGAAGCGCTAGAAATCCTCCATATTACACAGAAAGGAACATTCAGGAACATCCTTGAAGAAACAGAGATATATATTCACATGCATACAGCAACCCTACAAATTTACTGAACAAACTAACCTACCTAATGCACAAAAAGTACATAGAAAACTTTATTCACATTATAAAGCAAGAAAACAGGCGAAGTAATAACTCAGAGACGCTGAATAATACATATCCGTAGTAATAGTGGTAACAATGTGCAGAGTATAAAGCGAAGACATAACACCAACACAAATCATAGACAATAACAAAATAATTACGAAAAAATTAAAAATGTAAAGTAAAAATCTCAAATAAAACTAAAACAAACTCCAGGCAAAAACGTAATTAGAATCAAATCTATAAAAATAATAATCAACTTAATTTCACGCATCACGTATTTATAACGGTAACTATGTAAACAGTTAATTTCGCTGATCCATTGTCATTCAAACTATCAGAAAAGGAGGATACACAGAAACCAACTAAAATGAGATATACACCTCCAGGATTCGCGTAGGAGAAAGTACAGACTCAAAAAAAAAAAAATAAAATAAAATAAAATAACAGGCCATGACAGCAGCAATGTTACATGTGAGGTAAAAACACCTAACGATGTTTTATAGCTTTTCTGATCGTAGTTTACAAACCATTACATTAAGATCATCGCTTATTTATGTATTTACAGGGCACCTGATCAAAACAATTTACATAGCACTGTAGATGGCTATTATTCATAATAACCATGTCATTAAAAAGACGTATTTTGCGCTGCGGGCCCCAAAGAACAAAAGATATGGGGAGTGGGTTTCGTTGATTACAGTTCCACTGGTTAAAACCCTAATGCTTTCTTTTTGAACTTGCATTACCACAAATAAAACGTAGTGCCTCAGTATTAATGGAACTTCGATGAAAAACTTCCTGCCTATATATTGTCGAAGAGTGGCATTTTTAGACCTGGCTGCGCACAAAGTGGAAACAGATTTTTGCATAGACGGATACAGCAACCAGCCAGCCACTGCTAATTATTTACACAAATAGCCCCTTTACCTGTTGCGAACCGGCAGGTTCATCTTCGGGCTACTTTTCACGATTATATTACATTAGTTGTTACTAAAACAGCCAACGACTAATGTAAACAACAACAAATGTAATAAGCGTGAACAGCCATCTGAAGATGAATCTGACACTTCGAAACAGATAACGGCGCTATGTGCGTCAGTAAATATTATTGTTATTAGCTGTTTTCTTCTCTGCAAGAATTGACATCGAAAAACTTTATTATTGGCAATTAGAGCTAGTTAGTTCTCTGATATGGCACTTATAACGTTTCTAATAAAATATTTATTTTCTAATTAGTCTTACTGTTTTTAGCCTTCGTGCGGTGAGCAGCATTAATTGTGTGGTATCAGAATACCTCTTCAATTTTTCGAATACAAATCAGTTATCACAAATGAGATACATTGTTTTTTCATTCCCCTAACAAATGTTAGATTTGGCACTTACAACGTTTTCCATTTCCGCTCTTCGAAGGATCGCGCTACCCAGTAATGCTCCACGTCGCAAAGGACGCCAAACAAAATGCCGCTCGAAATAAGACTTGCAATGTTGTTCGGTAATGTGATCGATCCCTACGATAAAGCACATCTATACTCGTCGCTCGGGGCTAACAGCACTGTAAAATGTGTGTTGGGAGTATTTCACATGTAATGGTGCATTATTGATCGACCGGCCAAGTTCAAGATATGGAATTTCTTTGGGCATTGTCGTGTCGACAAAGTGAGTTTTCCGAACTGACCGCGTGTGAGTATTGGCCGTGAGTGGGCAAGAGTCGAGAGTAAGGGCAAAAGTGTATTACGATGGGGAGCTAGTTGAGTGGAACAAAGTTATAGTGAATACTGTTGTTACTGAAAGTGAGTTGAATGTCGACGGAAAGTAAGAAGTGGAAGTATGATAGGAAGAACTATATTAGGTAATGAATTCAGAGGAAAGAGTAATAAGAAAAACACTGTATGCAAGGGGGGATCAAAAAATTTCCGTTTGAGGTCGTTGGAGCAGCATATATACACGTAGCGAGATTTCGATGCGATATTATAAGCACCGACCTGCATGGTAGGGATGTCCGCCCCCCGGTAGCTGAATGGTCAGCGTGATGGATTGTCAATCCTCTGAGCCCAGGTTCGATTCCCGGCTGGGTCGGGGAATTTTCTCCGCCCAGGGACTGGGTGTTGTGCTATCCACATCATCATTTCATCCTCCATCAACTGCAGGTCGCCGAAGTGACGCCAAATTAAAAGACCGGCACCCGGCGAACGGTCTGCCCGAGGGGAGGCCCTAGCCATACATTAAATAAAATAAAGGAAGGGATTAGTGTGGCATTCTTTCCGACGTGCGTGCGATAAATGCGGAAACGTGACTTATCGCGACGCTCTTGCCAAATGCGTCCAAACAGGACCAAGGTGCTGCTATTCTTTTCTTAGCCCATGCAAGACGCTGGTCTATCTGGGAGGCCATCCTCACCCAGCACGGACAAATGCGAGACATGAAGGACCCAACCTAGTCTTGATCTCTTCCGTTGCGATTATCGCGCCTTCGGTCCCTTAGAAATCGCCTTGAAGGGTCGACGATTACAGTCGGGCGAAGATGTGCAGCAGTCAGTTACAGACTACTTCACTCGGCAGCACACGATGTTATACGAAACGCTTATCTTCAACCAGGTGCATTGGTGGGATGATTGCTCAATGCTCACGGCGATTTTGCCTGATTGGGTAACAGCTTGCACTTTACAGCCTACAGACGAAAAGTTTTTGATCGCTAACTACAAATTGCTTTCATAACAAGTCTTTAAGGTGAAAAACTGTTGAAGCATGTCAAAACACGCAACTGCCGGTTTTCTGCTTGAACTGAGCTCCATTACTTGTCATGGGGAATATTCCGGAGTGACACTTGTTGTTGTTGTGGTCTTCAGTCCTGAGACTGGTTTGATGCAGCTCTCCATGCTACTCTATCGTCTGCAGCCCTCTTCATCTCCATGTAGCTCAACTGCAGCCTACATCCTTCTGAATGTGCTTGGTGTATTTACCTCTTGGTCTCCCTCTACGATTTTTACCCTCCTCGCTGCCCTCCAATACTAAATTGGTGATCCATTGATGCCTCACAACGTATCCTACCAACCGATCCCTTCTTCTAGTCAAGTTGTGCCACAAATTCCTCATCTTCCTAGTTCTATTCAGTACCTCCTGATTAGTTCTGTGATCTATCCATAAAATCTTCAGCATTCTTCTGTATCTTCACATTTTGATAGCCTCTGTTTTCTTCTTGTCCAAACTATGTATCGTCCACGTTTCACTTCCATACATGGCTACACTCCATACAAATACTTTCAGAAACGACTTCCTGACACTTAAATCAATACTCGATATTAACAGATTTCTCTTCTTAAGAAACACTTTCCTTTCCATTGCCAGTCTACATTTTATATCCTCTCTACTTCGACCATCATCAGTTATTTTGCTCCCCAAATAGCAAAACTCCTTTACTACTTTAAGTGTCTCATTTCCTAATCTAATTCCCTCAGCATCACACGACTTAATTCGACTACATCCCATTATCCTCGTTTTACTTTTGTTGATGTTCATCTTATACCCTCCTTTCAAGACACTGTCCATTACGTTCAAGTGCTCCTCCACGTCCTTTTTGCTGTCTCTAACAGAATCACAATGTCATCGGCAAACCTCAAAGTTTTTATATCATCTCCGAGTATTCTAATTCCAACTCCGAATTTTTCTTTTGTTTCCTTTACTGCTTGCTTATTATACGAGTGAATAACATCGGGGAGAGGCTACAACCCTGTCTCACTCCCTTTCCGAGCACCGCTTCCCTTTCGTGCCTCTCGACTCTTATGACGGCCATCTGGTTTCTATACAAATTGTAAATAGCCTTTCGCTCCCTGTATTTGGCCCTTGCCACCTTTAGAATTTGAAAGAGAATATTCCAGTCAACATTGTCAAAACTTTCTTTAAGTCTACAAATGCTAGAAATAAATGTATGTATGCCTTTTCATAATGTATCTTCTAAGATAAGTCGTAGGGTCAGTATTGCCTCACGGGTTCCAACATTTCTACGGAATCGTAACTGATCTTCCCTGAGGAAGGCTTCTGCCAGTTTTCCCATTTGTCTGTAAAGAATTCGCGTTAGTATTACGCAGCCGCGACTTATTAAACTGATAGTTCGCTAATTTTCACATCTGTCAACACCTTCTTCCTTTGGGATTGGAATTATTATATTCGTCTTGAAGTCTGAGGGTATCTCGCCTGTCTCATACATCGTGCTCGCCAGATGGTAGACTTTTGTCAGGGGTGGCTCTCCTAAGGCTATCAGTAATTCTAATGGAATGTTGTCTACTCCCGGGGCCTTGTTTCGACTTAGGTCTTTTAATGCTCTGTGAAATTTTTATGCAGTATCATATCTCCTATTTAATTTTCATCTACGTCCTTTTCCATTTCCATAATATTGCCGCTGTACAGACCCTCTATATACTCCTTCCATCTTTCCGATTTGCCTTTGATCAGAACTTGGTTTCCATGTGAGCTCTTGTGTGAATATCAAGTGGTTCTCTTTTCTCCAAACGTCTTTTTATTTTCCTATAGGCAATATCTATCTTACCCCAATGATATATGCCTCTGCATCCTTACATTTGTCCTCTAGCCATTTTGCACTTCCTATCGATCTCATTTTTGAGACGTCTGTATTCCTTTTTGCCTGCTTCATTTACTGCATTTTTATATTTTCTTCTTTCATCAATTAAATTCAATATCTCTTGTGTTATCCAAGGATTTCTACTAGCTCTTGTCTTTTTACCTACTTGATCCTCTGCTGCCTTCACTATTTCATCTCTCAAAGCTACCCCTTCTTCTTCTACTGTATTTCTTCCCCGCGTTCTTGTAAATCATTCCCTAATGCTCTCTCTGAGACTCTCTACAACCTCTGGTTTTATTCAGTTTATTCAGGTCCCATCTCCTTAAATTCATAACTTTTTGCAGTTTCTTCAGTTTTCATCAACAGTTCCTAGCCAATAGATTGTGGTCAGAGCCCATATCTGCCCCTGTAAATGTCTTAACCTGGTTCCTAAACCTCTGTCTTACCATTATATAATCTATCTAAAATCTTCCAGTGTCTCCAGGACTCCTCCACGTATACATTCTTTCATTCTTGAACCAAGTGTTAGCTATGATTAAGTTATGCTATGTGCAAAATTCTAACTTTCATTTCTTACCTCATTCCATATCCAACTACTACTTTTGCTTCGCTTTCTTTTCCTATTATCGAATTCCAGTCCCCCATGACTATTAAATTTTCGTCCTCCTTCACTATCTTCATTCCTTACCCCATTTCATATTCAACTACTACTTTTGCTTCGCTTCCTTTTCCTACTATCGAATTCAACCTGACATTCCACGCTCCGATCCGTAGAACGCCAGTTTTCTTTCTCCTGATAACAACGTCCTCTTAAGTAGTCCCCGCTCGGAGATCCGAATGGGAGACTATTTTACCTCCGGAATATTTTACCCAAGAGGACACCATCATCATTTAACCATACATTAAAGCTGCTTTGCCTCTTCAGGAACCACACGTTTGTCTGGCCTCTCAACAGATACCCCTCCGTTGTGGCTGCATCTACGGTACGGCTGTCTGTATCGCTGAGGCACGCAAGCCTCCTCACCAACGGTAAAGTCAATGGTTCATTAAAAATAGTTTTGAAGAGTTAGTGATGAGTGTAAGTTTTGACTTGGAGTGTCGTCATTTGAATTTTTTTGGCTTTTTAGACTTCAATTAAGAGTACTTCTGGCTAATTATTTAATATAACCCCAGACAGCATTCTATCAATTCGTTTACAACTGACAACTCTTGAAACTGCACTGATCAAAAGCATTAGTGGAAAATGACTTTGGGCTACCACTCGAATTCAAAAATGTTAGCAGTTATCCACGCGCTTTCAAATCGAAACTGAAGAGTTTCCTCATGGGTCACTCCTCCTATTCTGTAGAAGATTTCCTTGAAAATTTAAGTTGATTCTTATTGTATTGTTGATAGCGCTTACTTCTGGACGTACTTTTTTCGGGTTCATAAACATTTATTTTTATCTGTTATTACTTTTATATTGTAATTTTACGTACTGACACGTCCATGACCTTTGAGATTTGCTCCCCAATTTGGTACTACGGGACTTGACGAGTAAAATAAAAATAAATAAGAAGTCATACTCCGTTGAGCAATAATTGAGAACTGGATATGTTTTGATATTATATCATTATCTTTCACACATTAAGTATGCAACCAAACATTACATTCTCTGTTATTTTTATAACACTAACTGAAAATTATTCGTCCCGTCATCGTAGATGCTTTTCATTGTACTTTGAGAAATTTTGCTTGGGCATTTGTCACTGTCTGAGACGACGTGCATGCTCCTTATACGTCTACGGGGGTCGTCCTGTGGTATCCATTCCCACTCTTCAGTGATATCCTACAAGAGTTCTTGGAGAGTCTGTAGTGGAACAGGACGATCACGAATACGTCTGTCAGGCATATCCCACATATGCAAGATTGGTTCAAATGGTTCAAATGGCTCTGAGCACTATGGGACTTTACTTCTCAGGTCATCAGTACCCTAGAACTTAGAACTATTTAAACCTAACTAACCTAAGGGCATCACAAACATCCAGGCTCGAGGCAGGATTCGAAACTGCGACCATAGCGGTCGTGTGGTTCCAGACTGTAGCGCCTAGAACCGCTCGGCCACCCTGGCCGGCTGAGAGATTGGGTTTAACTAGGGACTGTCCACCCCGGTAGCTGAGTGGTCAGCGTGACAGACTGTCAATCCAAAGGGCCCGGATTCGATTCCCGGCTGGGTCGGAGATTTTCTCCACTCAGGGACTGGGTGTTGTGTTGTCCTAATCATCATCATTTCATCCCCATCGACGCGCAAGTCGCCGAAGTGGCGTCAAATCGAAAGACTTGCACCAGGCGAACGGTCTACCCTCGTCACACGACATTTCATTTCATTTCAACTAGGCACTCACCAAGCTAAGCTGACACCCGCCACATGGGCCCTGTATTGTAATGTCAAGCAGCATACTCGAACAAGACATTTGGATCGTAAGGTCCTTTCTCGTAACATGTTCATTACAGTCTGGTCGGACACAGCGGCTCCAGTCGCCCATCTGAGATCGTCTTGAAAGTGCACTGGCGGTATCCGTACGATGTCAGTGTGTCCACAATCTGTGGATAAGACATGGAGAGACCCTTGGCATCTGAAGCAACGCGCGTTTTTAATCAGACCCCCTTGCAACTTGACCTGCATATACTTGGTTGAATACAACGTCCACAAATGACATTTGCCATAAGCGTACTTGACTAGAAAACACTGGGACACCGGTACTCACTTCCTCCTGAGTGTTCATCTGGTACTTTAAGGCATAGCGCCGCCAATAGATGGTGAATGAGTTTAATTGTTGCCCACGTTGAAAGCGAAGATCTCATGCCATGCAATACGACTACAGGTTCCACCTATATCAAAATAGATTTAACATACCGACGTCGATACAAGTGTTCCCATAATTCCGCCGGCCGGAGTGGCCGTGCGGTTCTAGGCGCTACAGTCTGGAGCCGAGCGACCGCTACGGTCGCAGGTTCGAATCCTGCCTCGGGCTTGGATGTGTGTGATGTCCTTAGGTTAGTTAGGTTTAATTAGTTCTAAGTTCTAGGCGACTGATGACCTCAGAAGTTAAGTCGCATAGTGCTCAGAGCTATTTGAACCATTTTTGTCCCCATAATTCCATTGAACACTTAACAGCAAAAGATCGAAACAAGGACGTGGGGTTAGTAATAAACACAACGTACTGTTTCGTACCATACAAATCTGCCGAAAACGTCACAACGATAAATCGCTAATACCGAGGTTTACGACAATCATTCTTCCGTCACTCCATTTGCGTATGGAACACGGAAGGGGAACTCAGATAGTGGTACCGGAAGTACCTTCCGCTTCACATAGTGAGGAGTGTACAAGCAACCGCCAAAATGGAGAGAAAAATGAACTGACGTTCTCGGGAATATTACGAAAAGCTGGCGTAACGTGTGAAAGTAATTGTTCCGTTTATGACTGGTAAAATATGGTTTAATGTCGCAGGGCCGTTGTAACTAATGATCGTCTCAGTTCCGCTGAGGTGCGAGCTGACGGAAGGCTCCTCCCACTTGCGACAGTGAAGGAAGCGGTCGCGTGTGCCGTCCCCCTCCGGTCTGCCACCTTTCACTGTTCGCGTGCGCGAGGCCCACTGTTTATTTCAAAGCGCACGCCATCTGCTCCGCGGCGACCTCGTTCGTGAAACCAGAATCCCGAATGATTGGGAGTGCGCGCAACAGATATAGCAACCCTGTCTGTCCCTGCTGCCTTGTTACGCAGATTTCGTCCTTGACAATTGTGATTCTTTAGTACCTATCTCAGAAGGATGACATCACGCGTCTCGTGAACGGATGGCTTCCGCCGATTGAGCTTTGTACTGCCACTCAGCGACGCCGAAGTCGTTTAGCTTACTCTGCTCACCTAGGTCTTTCCTGCAGGCGAACATGTCATCAACAAAGGTAAGTTCGGTAAATTCGTAACAGTAAACGATAACTATTGTCCAGGTCGCACACACGCGACAGAAAATGCGCATTCTTGACCCCAGCTATCTGCATGCTTCACCTATCCGATAAAATTTTACGTGTGGCAATCGCGTTAATAGGGCTTCACGTGACATAGTGTCATAGCGTTTGGCATTAGGGCCTACCAGTTTATCTCGGCTGTGACACAGCATTAGCTGTACATTTTTCATCCCACTCGTAATCCGACAGGACGGCATTGATAGGCATAAGGACAAACCAGCATATTTACCTGTCTTATAACTCTGTTCTTTACGACGGGCCGGCCGGAGTGACCGAGCCTTTCTAGGCGCTACAGTCTGGAACCGCGCGACAGCTACGGTCGCAGGTTCGAATCCTGCCTCGACCATGGATGTGTGTGATGTCCTTAGGTTAGTTAGGTTTACGTAGTTCTAAGTTCTGGGCGGGTGATGACCTCAGCTGTTAAGTCCCATAGTGCCCAGGACCATTTGAACCTTTACGACGGACTCTTCATCTGTTTGGTACAGCACCCTATATTTTTTCAGTAATCCATTTCCTCTACTCAAAAACGTATCACAGCATAGTATTTAAGCAAACATGACGTTATTGAAAAGTAACACAAAACTGACTCTACTCTAGTAGCACGCAGCGGAATTACTTGGGTAACATGTTGAAGGGATATGCACGGAACAAGACTGTACTCGTAGATCCAGTAACACACATATCACTTCCAATCACACCTCGTATTGCAGCAAGTTAAAGTTTAGTAAAATGAAATATGCTCCGAACATCGGAGACAAGCTGGATAAGTAGCTTTGTGGTTAGAATTACTGCATCATCTTTCAGCCCACATTTGCTCTCACATTAGAGGTTCACTTTCTATGCACCTCCATTAGATGAGGCAACTAAAATTGGCAGTCAAGCAAACCGCTAACACCGCTCTCAGGATTGACAAAATTTGACACCCTATGACTGCTCATTTTCCATCAGAGGCTACATCTGTTACTGTATCATATTTTATGGTACCTCTCTCAATATGGACCACACAAATCGTTGTGTCCATTCTGCAGCACAGGAGATCGCAGAGACACCTGTTCTGGATGGCCAATTTCCCTAAGCTCCAGCATTATTAAAACAGTGGAACAGATTATTAAAACACCATCTATTGACTACCTAGCAGTCAAAGTGGCTTCAGAAAAGGAAATGGCTCGTAGGAGACGCATGGAATATTACGGCTAAATTTTAATCTGGAATTTCAGGGAGGCCCTACATATATTACAGGTATCCAGTGGCTGCTACACTCCGAGTGGCATACGTTCGATTGAGCGGTGATATGGCCTCTATTAATGAACGCGCGTCAGTCCAATATTATACTCTGTATACACATCTAAGATGAAAGCTTTTCTACCACTAACTGTTAAGCAATTTCAGTACAATATGCAGACGATACAAGCCAATATTCAACAGCCACGACTCTACAGAATATGCGTTGCAGCCTATGTCGCAATGTCGTATCACTTGGAAATTGCCTAATGGATAAATGGTCTAGCACCCCGCAAATATCAAGTAGTTGTGTTTCTTCGCACAACTCCTAAAAATAAAACCATACATGTCAGGTAGATATCCAAGAGCAGTGTCGTCGTGTCCCATAGGACCAACCCAATGGCTTGGAGGTGTTGATTTAAAAGTGCACAAACATTCATACGCCTATGTGGGGGAGCTCCATCTTGCTAATAATTGTAATCTGTGGATTCTTCTCTGCACTATTACAATTCTTATTGATGTACCGCTGTGCAGTAATTATAGCCGCTTGTAATCGTGATATTCGTTTTGAATTACCCTGCACAAAAAAGGTTCAAATGGCTCTGAGCACTACGGGACTTAACTTCTAATGTCATCAGTCCCCTAGAACTTAGAACTACTTAAACCTAAGTAACCTAAGGACATCACACACATCCATGCCCGAGGCAGGATTCGAACCTGCGACCGTAGCAGTCGCGCGGTTTCGGACTGAGCGCCTAGAACCGCGAGACCACCGCGGCCAGCAATTACCCTTCACAAAATGCAGTACTGCTGTGTGAGATTGTGAGCATAAGCAATGCCTACAAAGCCACCCAATGTTCTGCTCTTCAACACAGTGCACATCCGGCACTAGTTCTTAGTGAGTAAGTCGTTTAGTAGAATCCACACGATGGAGCCTCCCGTGGTTCAGAAATTAACTGACTTACAAGTGCTGCTTCGGACCAATCTTTTCTTACTGAAACAAATAACGCGCTCCTGAATAGTAAACGATATGTATTCTTAAAAGTTTTCCGGACAAATCGGCACTTTGAAATTTATTTTTCTCAGTTACTCAATTCGTACAACGAACGCAATTGAAACGCAATACTTTAACAACGTGTTGTAGGCAACGGTGCTTATACGTTATATGTATAGGGTGGCCAGAATAAGTCTGAAAAGCTGATAAGGGTGTTGCCGTGGAGGTTGTGCTGAGAAATAACCGTTATGAAAAAAATCTAAACTTTGTACCTCTTCCGAGTTACTTAGCACTGATGTCAGCTAATCAGGTCGTTGCGCGAGCAGATTCAAGCACCTGCACACTCTAAAATGCTGTAATGCAAAGATGTGTCCGTGAGCTACTGCTTGTTGAAATTCTCGTTGCCAATGAAAATGTGCCTTTTTCGGAAGTGATAAATCTAAGATAGGTGAGCAAAAGCTAAGTTTTTTCGGTCTGAGAAACCTAAACAAAGAATACGTTCGGCGACACCGCCTCTGACAGGCTGTTTGAATTTGTGCGCGCGACGCCCTGACTGGCTAACTTCCATGTTAAATAACTAGCAAACGGCGCAACGCGTCGAGTTCTTGTCTGAGCAGTTATTTCTCAGCGCAATCTCCTCTGCAACACCCTTACAACTTATTCAGACTGTTCCTGACCATCCTGTATAGATGTTATTAAAGTGCTTGAAGGTGAAAACAACAAATGAACCAAATGTGGGTCTTAAGGCATCCTCTCATGAGGTGTGAAAGAACACGTGGACGAGAAGTTGTAGAGTTTTGTGACGTCACAGGGTGGAACTTCATATTCCACTACGCTGCGAAGAATTTGCCAAGTCTGAGGTATGTGTCCAATGAGATGCAACATCGGTTTTACGTCACAGACAGAACTTACCAGACGCCATCTGGAATCACGTCCTGTGGGTCTGAACTCTGTATTTGGTGGTTTTTATCTTATAAAGTGCGTATTGTAAATATAAGCTGTTTCAAAGCACGATCACACTGCACTGTTTTTTGGCACGATTTCAAAGTGACGGGAAACTACATATCCCTAGTTAAAATTTTCTCGTATTTAATACTTCTCGTAGTATAACTTGAGCGCTACGAAAATACGCCATCTCAGTATTACGGCACCCTGATGATTTATCAAAAGCCCTTTGGTTTTGGCCTGGTTTATTATAGTCACATACCAAATAAAGACACCTGTAGTCACAGACTTTAAAAGTAACATATAACTTAGACACTGCTACATTTAGAACACGTAACATATTGGGTACAGTCGTGAGCTGTTGAGCAGCAGGTAGAGTTTGCCTCTGGCTACCTACACATTTTTATTCACTCAGTGTTTTCTAAATGATTCTGGGACTTTGTTATAAATGTAACTGGAGTCTCATCAGCAATACTCTATATCATTTATTATACAAAAGAGCACTCTCTGTCCACGAGAGACCGATTTTGTGAATGCAATATTTTACAATTTCCAGATGACAATTATATAGGGGACCTGGGTACTGAAGAACAAGTGTGTGTGATACCTGATTAGCTACCTCTTTCACAAAGTTCTTTGAGTTCAGAAGATGGTGTTACTCCCAGGGCCTCCACAATGAAATTAAAGAAAAGTAATGAGAGTTACAATGCGGTGCAATTAATTGGAGAAATCCTTAAAAAAACCAAGTGATGAAACAGATAGTTTCGTGAAAGTTATTAGCAATGAACCCAGTTATGTTAAATGTCGAACATCCGAGGATTATAAGACAAACCAAAAATAAAGAAAAAAGGAAAATCATACACGAATTACTTGGAAAAACAATAAATCTTGTGAATATTAAATTGTGTTTATTTCTGTTTTGGAATGTGAATTGTTTCTCGGAAAAAGAATTACATTAAAATACCATTTCTACAATCCATATACTGAGATTAGCTCCTTAGAAAATTAAAATAATTTGCTCTCATATTATATTCCATAATATCAAAAGGTGTGCATTATTCTGGAAGCATTCCATTTATGGTGGTGGTGGTTAGTGTTTAACGTCCCGTCGACAACGGGGTCATTAGAGACGGAGCGCAAGCTCGGGTTAGGGAAGGAAATCGGCCGTGCCCTTTCAAAGGAACCTTCCCGGCATTTGCCTGAAACGATTTAGGGAAATCACGGAAAACCTAAATCACGATGGCTGGAGACGGGATTGAACCGTCGTCCTCCCGAATGCGAGTCCAGTGCGCTAAGCACTGCGCCACCTCGCTCGGTCCCAGTTATGTAACTGGAGCGTGATGGATTTCACCTGATCTTTTGTTTGCGGAATCCATGTTGATTCCTACAAAAAATAATTCAGGTTTCCAGTTCCGTTACAACTTTATGTTCGTGCTGTGGTCAGACTTTTCAGCGTATCTAAAATGACGCCAGTGCGCATGTTTTTGACAGTGATGGAGAAGGAGGTGAGGGTACTGGGGGTGGAGGATCAGATGCCAGCGCACAGCAAGCATTGTCAGCTGGTCTGTATTTTACTGCGGCGTCCTCGGCGTATCTCGCCAACTGTATTGGGCCATTGCCAGGGCACTGCTGATTAGCGATCAATAAGTTTTCCCCACTTCCCAGTACAGTTAACACAACGTTTCTGTCTGGCTGACAACACATTAATATTGCAAGTATTTTAGTTCCTAAGTATTATGTTTCCTAACCCTTGATTCCCGAAGAGGGGCAGCAACGATTCCAGAAACAGCAAGTTCAACAGTCTGCATAATTGATATGATCTTGTAACATTAACCAGTATTGCGTTGTAACGCTGGTGTGGCGGGTGGTTGAAACATTTTTCTTCGCCGAAGGCATTAAGTTCTGTTGTATGGCTGAATGATGATGCCATCCTCCTGAGTAGAATACTCCGGAGGTAAAGTAGTTCCCTACTCAGATCTCCGCGTGGAGACCATTCGGGAGGATGTCGTCAGAACTGGCAATCTACAGGTCGTAGTGTGGAATGTTCGAGCCCTTAGTAAGGTAGATAGGTTGGAGAATTTAATACGAAATGGATGGTTGAAACTAGATGTAATGCCTAATACAGCAAAATTGGGGGCAAGAAGAACAGAACTTCTGGTCAGGCAATTACAAGGTTATCAACGCAGGTGTCATACAGGAGTAGGCCTAAAAAGGAATAAGAAAATAAGAACTTAGAACGTTTACTATGAACAACATAGTGAACACATTATCGTAACCAAGACAGACGTGAAGCCAACACCCGCTACTGTAGTACGAGTTTGTATACAAATCCACTCCGAAGATGAAGAGGTTGAGAGAATGTCTGATCAGATAAAGAGAATTATTGATATAGGTAAGAGGGACCAAAATGTAATTGTGATGAGCGTCTGGAATTTCATAATAGGAAAAGAAAGATAAGGGAAAATAATAGTATAACATGGAACAGGAAATTGGAATGAAATGAAAAGCCAGCTGGTAGAATCTTAACCAACTGTTTAAGAATCGTAAAATAAGGCAGTATTCGTAGAAGATAACTGCAGATATCGGAAGTTTCTAGATTATACAGGGTGTTACAAAAAGGTACGGCCAAACTTTCAGGAAACATTCCTCACACACAAATAAAGAAAAGATGTTATGTGGACACGCGCCCGGAAACGATTAATTTCCATGTTACATTCCTTCCACACTTCAGCTTTGCCTTCCTTGCTTTGTTTTATCCCATCTGAGCTCTTGATATTCGTAGATGAATACGAAAAGGTCAGATAGGAAGCCAGTACTAAGCAAGGAAGGGAAAATAGAAGGAATTTAAAGGATCTGCGTAGTGGCAATAAATTAGGAAAGAGGAAACAGGCGAAGATAAAATAGGAGATATGGTAGTAAGTCATAGCTGCAAAACATAAATACAGTTTATTTACAGAAGAACAGGAAAACTAGAAGAAGCCGACCTCGGAGAATATCAATTTTAGCTCCAGAGAAATTGTGAAACATGTGAGACAATATTTGACCCTACATTTTATCTTAGAACGCTGAAGAAAGGCAAACGTACGGTCACAGTATCTGTAGATTTAGAGAAAGCTTTCGACATGTTGACTAGACCATACTCATTAAATCTTTAAAGGCAGCAAGGATGAAACGCCTGGAGCAAAACATTATTCATAGCTTGTACAGAAACCATACTGCAATTATGAGTCGAAAGACACGAAAGGGAAACAATACCTGAGAAGGTAGTGAGACAGGGTCTTAGCATTTACCCGATATTATTTAGTCTGTACATCGAGCAAACAGTAACTCAGGAGTAGAAATTGAATTTTAGGGAGAAGAAACAAAAATTTAGAGGATTGACGATGATATAGTAATTCTATCAGGGACTGCAAAGGACCTGAAAGAGCAGCTGAACGGAATGGATGGCGTCTTAGAGTTTTGAATGCGAACACCGGCACAAGTAAAACAAAAGTATTGGAATGTATCCGAATTAAATCTGGAAACGTTGAGAGAATTACATTAGGAAATAAGCAACTAAAAGTAGTAAATGAGTTTAGCTATTTGAGTAACAAAGTAAGTGATGATGGCGGAAGTAGAGAGCATGTAAAATGCAAACTGGCAATAGCAAGAGGAGCAATTCTGAAAAAGGGAAAACATCTTTTATAGAAATATTTATCTGGAGTACACCTTTGTGGTCTAGGGGTTGTGTCTTTGATTAGTCATGAACACGCCCTAGGTCCCAGGATCAAACACAGCCACCCCTTAGCTTCTGAATAAAAATCAGCATTGGCGAGCGAAGACTGCCAGCATAAGAAGCCACCCTCATTCTGACAACGGCCTTGTCAAAGAGGGCGGCTGAGCAAACAGAGGCTCATGGCACTCTCTTCGCCATGGGGCAGGAGACGGCCCCTAAAGGCGGAAGAATCAACGACGATTAACGGCATGAGGATGCAGAAGGCAGCGGAAACCGTTGCATTAAAGACACATAATGTGTATCCACAGGACATGTGGCCTGTAATTGCAAACGTGTTATGACGATCTCTCCATTGGCAAAAGATTCCGGAATACTTCCCCGTTCGGATCTCCGGGAGCGGGCTGCCAAGAAGGAGGTGACCATGAGAAAAATATTGGATAACCAACGAAAGGATAATGTTCTACGAGCTAAGGCGAGGATTTCCAGTAGCGTGAACGTGGTAGGGAAGCTAGAAAATCTGCCAAAGGAAATGCTAAGGCGCAATCTAGATATAGTAGTGGTCAGTGAAGTGAAATGGAAAGAAGACAAGGATTCCTGATGAGATGAGTATAAGGTAATATCAACAGCAACAGAAAATGGTATAATGGGAGCAGGATTCGTTGTAATAGGAAGGTAGGGCAGGAGTGTGTTACTGTGAATAGTTCAGTGATAGGGTTATTCTCATCTGAATCGACAGCAAACCAACACCGACAACAATAGTTCAGGTATCCATGCTGACGTCGCAAGCTGAAGACAAAAAGATAGAGAAAGTTAATGAGGATATTGAACGGATAATTTAGTACTTAAAGGAAGACGAAAATCTAATTGTCATGGGGAACTGGAATGCAGTTGTAGGGGAAAGAGTAGAAGAAAGGATTACGGGAGAATATGGGCTTGATACTACGAATAGGAGGGGAGAAAGACTAATCGAGTTTCGCAATAAATTGAAACTTAAGATCAAGAAAGGTAGAAAGGATAGATAACATACAATAAGAATTTCTAAAATCATTGGGAGAAGTGGCAAGAAAACGACTATTCACATTTCTGTGTAGAACGTATAGGAGTCTGTCGATTTACCATCTGACTTTCGGGGAAACATCATCCACATAATTCCGCAGATTGCCAAGAGCTGACAGTTGTGAGGATTGTCGCACAATCAGCACATGCATCCATGTTGCTTACAAGAATAATATACAGAAGAATAAAAAATAAAACGGAGGATGTGTTAGATGACGATCAGTTTGGGTTTAGGAAAGGTAAAGACAACAGAGAGGCAGTTCTGACTTCGCGGTTGATGATGGAAACAAGGCTAAAGAAAACATGAAGACACGTTTATGGGATTTGTCGACCTGGAAAAAGAGTTCGAAAATGTCAAATGGTGTGAGATGTTCGAAATTCTGAGGAAAATAGCGGTAAGCTGTAGGGAGGGACGCTTAATGTACAACAGATACAAGAGCAAAGAGGGAATAATAAGAGTGGAAGTCAAAGAACGAAGTGCTCGGATCAAAAAGGGTGAAAGACTGGAATGTAATATTTCGTCTCTACTATTCAATCTGTACATCGAAGAAGCGGTGATGGAAATATAAGAAATATTCAGAGTGAAATTAAAATCCACGGTGAAAGAATATCAATGATACGATTCGCTGATAACATTGCTACCTGAGTGAAAAAAATTTCTATGAGCACTATGGGAATTAACATCTGAGCTCATCAGTCCCCTAGAACTCAGAACTACTTAAACCTAACTAACCTAAGTACATCACACACATCCATGCCCGAGGCAGGATTCGAACCTGCGACCGTAGCAGTTGCGCGATTCCGAACTGAAGCGCCTAGAACCGCTCGGTCACTACAGCCGGCGCTACCAGAGTGAAACTGAAGAAGAATTACATGGTCTTCTGAATGGAACGAACATCTAATGAGTACAGAATACGGACTGAGAATAAATCGAAGAAATACGAAAATAATGAGAGATAGCACAACTGTGAACAGCGAGAAACTTAACATGGTCAAGAATCAGATGACATTAAGTAATTGTAGTATCTAGGCAGCAAAATAAACAATGACAGACGGAGCAAGGAGGACATCAAAAGCGGTCTAGCACTGCCAAAAAGGGTATTGTTAGCCAAGATAAGTCTACTAGTATCAAACGTAGGCCTTAATTTGAGGAATAAATATCTGAGAATGTACGTTTGGAGTACGGCAATGTATATTAGTGAAAAATGGCCTGTGGGAAAACCGGAACAGAAGACAATCGAAACATTGGAGATGTGGTGCTACAGATGAATGTTGAAAATAAGGGGACTGATAAGGTAAAGAATGAAAAGTTCTGTGCAGAATCTGATAAGAAAGGAAAATGTGGAAAATACTGACAAGAAAAAGGGACAGAATGATAGGACAAATGCTAAGACATCAGGGAATAACTTACATGGTACTAATGGGAGCTGTAAAGGGTAAAAACTATAGAGGAAAACAGAGACTGGAATACATTCAGCAAATAATGGAGGACTTACTTTGCAAGTGCTACTCTGAGATGAAAAGATTGACACAGTCGAGGAATTCGTGGCAGCCCACACCAATAGGTCACAAGAATAAAGATTCAAAAAACAGCATTGTAAGGAAGTGAAAAATGGAACTTGGACGATAAACATTCCAGGCAATGAGAGAATAGAAGCTTTTGAAATATGGTGCTAGATAGAATGCTGAGAATTAGATGGGTAGAGCGCATAACTAATGAGAAGGTACTGAATCGAACTGGAGAAGAAGTGATTGGTGACATGACTTTACTAAAACCAGGGATCGGGCGATAGGGAGCTTCCTGAGGCATCAAGCATTACTCAGCTTGGTAATGGAGCAAGTGTAGGGGTAAAAATTGTAGAGAAATAAATACAGTAAGCAACTGCCAGATGCTTATTGATATAGTCAATTCAAGCGTCTGATTGCTATTCTTTTTATTCCTTTCATCTCTGATGATGACTGTACTGTAGCTGAAATCTAGCTACTCTAAATTTGCAATAAGATACGGTTTAGTACGTGACTGTTTGTTGTGTTCATCGCTGATTGTAATCACGTCACATGGTTGAGCACAACGATTCCTGATGGAATTCAGCCTGATGAACAGGGCGTTGTTTCTCCTGTCTTCTGACTGGAGCAGACGCGGGGTACCACTGAAAATTCATCGCGTCCATTGGTCAATTCGATCCATCCAAGTGTTTTCGGTTTCTGTGCACGGCGGGTAGGCAGGCTTGTTTTTCTGCAGAGTTGGGCAAATGCTGTGCTGTTGTCTGGTGCGTATGACGTGGCACTTCTGTGCGCACTTGCGAGGTGATTTTAGGTGCTGTTAGTCCAGATTTTTGTGCTAGGAACTTTCCACAATTTTCTAAGTTATTTGTCAGGAACATTATGGGGTTCTCGTGAGTAGTAAATTTTTTGCGTAACCAGATTTAAGTGTTGCTGATCCTGTTCTTTATTCGTTCACGTTTCACCTCATGCTTCGTGACACCAATTAAATTTCCCTTTCCTTTTCAGAAGCCAGCTTTGGCGATCCAACAGAGAATTTTATCTTTCGTTATTCTGTGAATGTCTGAACCTCTGTGTACGAGTAGATGTAGCGTTTCTTAGTCAACCTAATCCTCATTGAACAACGAAAAAAATTTTCTCCTAACATAACATTAAGTTCTTATATGTATTAAATGTTTATTAAAGTTCATCAGTATGCTCCATTTTGGTAAGAAATGCCGATTTGGAATCAACTTACTTCGTTCCTCAGAGTGCATACTAGGAAGCCATCTCACCTCGCGTGGTCATTAACCTTGTGTATTCGCTAAGAGAAAGGTACAAGGAAGCATTTACAATATTTCAGTTCCTGCTCGGACGATCTGAAGTCTGCTAGTTAGATAGAATATAGGACTACATTCAATTAATGTTCGTGACTTCAGACGACTTGGCATTCAGGGGAATGATAAGCACTGATTTGCTTAATAGTAAGGTCGCGGCCAGCAAAAAGTCAACGTTATATGGGAAAAGTGCGTCACACCGAAGAATCAGTTTCTAATATTTACTCATTTCCGATATTTTATAAGCAGTGGGCAGCTTTTATGCACTGAAGATCCAAGCAGCTTTTATACACTGAAGAGCCAAAGAAACTGGCACATCTGCCTAATATTGCGTAGGGGCCCCCGCGAGCTGCAACACGACGTGGCATGGACTCGACTAATGTCGGAAGTAATATTGGAGGGAAACGACATCATTAATCCTGCAGGGCAGTCCATATACCCGCAAGAGTACGAGGTGGTGGAGATCTCATCTGAACAGCACGTTGCAAGCCATCCCAGATATGTTCAATAATATTCATGTCTGGGCACTCAGAAGAGTGTTCCTTGAGCCACTCTGTAGAAATTCTGGACGTGTGGCGTGTCGCATTGTCCTGCTGGAATTGCCCGAGTCCGTCGGAATGCACAAGGGACATGAATGGCTGCAGGTGATCAGACAGGATGCTTGCATACGTGTCACCTGTCAGAGTCGTATCTAAACGTACCGGGGGTCCCATATCATCCAACTGCACACTCTCCACACCACTGTAGAGCCTCCACCAGCTTGAACAGTCCCCTGCTAACACACAGCGTCCACGGATTCATGAGGTTGTCTCCATGCCCGTCTAACATTCTGCGTGGTTTTTGTTTGTTCTATATCGTGTCTCCCTACCACTTGCGCGCAACGACGCTCTGAGCGTGTTTTTTAGGGAATTGGCTAGTTTGAACCTGGGACCTGTTGCTGGTAAGGAGACGTCAGACCACACATGACATGTAGAATTCAGAAGAGTTCAGTGAGACTAGCGATGATATAACCAAACACGTAATGATTTCAGCGTCAGCTCCACTGCACTCCCTGTAAAAGAATTAGGGGAAGGGGTTCAAGGCTTTCCTATTTTTAGTTAACTGGTAAAATAACGTCGAAAAACCAGTTAAGTTTACCATTGGAAATTTTATTCTACTCACAAAACATTGTTTATAATTTGCACTATTGATAAAAGGAAATGTTTTAACACAGGATGGTAAAAACCAACTGTGTTCAACAAAAATGTGAACGAATATTCCCTGAATGGGTTTCCAAGTTCTACAATGGATCGAAGGATGACCTATGCCATATCACATCTATAATCTAGGTTTAAATTAAGTTTCACAAAAGAGAAAACTATCAAAATGGTCTACAGTGACCCTCAATTATCTTTAATTACTTATCTAACTTGTCGTAAATTACAGTGGCTGATGTGGCTTTCCAATTATTATATAACAGAGAAGTCATCGCGTTTCAAATTTTTACTTCAAGTGGCAAATGTAAACACCATGAGCTTTAATTGACGATCGACACTAGTATTACGCAAAAAGGAGGTGTAACAGGTGAGACTTCTGCAGTTCTGAGTGAAGCTTTATGCGCTGTTATGCGGCATCGCGTGCGTTCATTACCTTGTCGGTGTTCGTCAGGGGGCGGCGGGCAGCACAGCTCCGCTCACCTTGCCGTCTCGGAGCTCACTCTCTCCTAACTTCTCATTACTACAATTTACCGAAGTTGGTTTAAAAACAAACTATCTGGTTGTGTTTTCATCTGACCAATCAGGGTCTCAATGTTAACCTTAAGCTCCGCCTACAAAAATTCTGTCTATCCAATGAGAAACGTTATACTTTTCGTGGTGGGGCAATGTATTTAAAGTTTGCAACTTAACAGAGACGCGAAAAAGTCTCACGCTAAAACTTGCAGCTGGTGTGGTCCTTTTAGCGTTATCTTAAGATCTATACTGTTCTTCTGGAGGGCTCTATCTTTTAACATGGGCTGGGGGGTGGTCCTAACGTAACAGAGACGCGAAAAAGTCTCACGCTAAAACTTACAGGTGGTGTAGCCCTTTTTGTGTTATCGTAAGATCTATACTGTTCTTCTGGAGGGCTCTAGCTTTTAACATGGGCTGGGGGGGAGGGGTTCCTGTCGTAACAGAGAAGCGAAAAAGTCTCACGCTAAGGCTCTAGCTTTTAACATGGGCTGGGGGGTGGCCCTAACGGTTAGGTGGCGACGTGAGTGTCCGTCCCTTATCGTAGTGCCTTCTAACTTAACATGGTTCTGCTCCCGGCTTTTGTTCTCGTTTCTCCCCTCGGAACTGCGTTTGTCTCACGTTGGGAAGGTATGATATGCATTTAGGCATTCTTGTGTTAGTCTGTGGTATTCCATTTGCTCACTCGTTACTAGTATTACTTTGGTTAATTTAATGTCACGATTTATTCGGAGCTATGTGACATACTACTGGATTTGCTTGCATGTCAGGGTTTTCATGGAAGGTGTTGGATTTGCCTGACACCTTACACATGTTCATGTGTATCCGCTGGATACAATTTGAAACCAGACTCGTCCGACCAGGCAACATGTTTCCAATCATCAGCAGTCCCGCGGTTAAGGCGCTCAGTCCGGAACCGCGTGACTGCTACGGTCGCAGGTTCGAATCGTGCCTCGGGCATGGATGTGTGTGATGTTCTTAGGTTAGTGAGGTTTAAGTAGTTCTAAGCTCTAGGGGACTGATGACCACAGATGTTAAGTCCCATAGTGCTCAGAGCCATTTGAACCATTTTTTGATCAGCAGTCCAGCGTAGGTGTTGATGGGCCCAGGCCTGGCGTAAAGCTTTGTGTCGTGCAGTCATCAAGGGTACACGAGTGCGGAATGGTTGCACTTCTGTGACGTTGAACGATTCTCTTCAGTCGTCGTTGGTCCCGTACGTGCAGGACCTTTTTCTGGTCGCAGCGATGTCGGAGATTTGGTATTTTACCCGATTACTGATATTCACGCTACACTCGCGATATGGTCGCCATATTCTGCCTGTTTACATGTCTCTGTGTTTGAATACGCATGCCATTACCAGTTTCTTTGACACTTCAGCGTAGTTACTAATGTGAGAATAATATGAAGGAATGCTCACTAGTGACCATCGTAAGCAGTTGCTACAATTTTCTACAGTCTTGGTTGTTGTTACACGTGAGGTAATGTTTTGTGCAGAATTTGTAAATATAACTAATTCTACACATTTAAGTACCGTATAAAATTTCAAACTATTTGGAATATATAGTTAATTGTTGAGTTACAGATTATTATGGCAAGTAAAATTCTATATATTTTTAACTCTAGTTCTATGACATATGACCGGCTAAATGATACTTCATCGCTCGTGTACAGTCTTGTACCTTGGAACAGTAAGGTCGTTTTTTACCATGGAAGATGTTATATTTCCAAATTAACTGAGTTTTATAAATGTCTAAACAATTTTATATCTCTTGAAAATGGAAATTTGTTTTAGTTTCCAATAATTTCAGTTTCAAAACTTGCCCCATTGATTTACACTGAAGCGCCAGAGAAACTGGTATAGGCATGTGTATTCTGATACACAGATAGGCCTATGAAAACAAGCAAAATACAGCGCTGCGGTCGCAACGCCTATCTAAGACAACAAGTGCCTGGCGCAGTTGTTAGCTCGGTTACTGCTGCTACAATGGCAGGTTAGCAAGATTTAAATGAGTTTGAACATAGTGTTGTAGTCGTCGCATGAACGATGGGACATAGCATCTCCGAGGTAACGGTGAAGTGGGGATTTTCCCATACGACCATTTCACTGGTGTACTGTGAATATCATGAATTCAGTAAAACATCGGATTTCCGACATTGCTGCGATCGAAATAACATCCTACAACAACGGGACCAACGACAAGAGAATCGTTCAAATCGACAGAAATGCAAATCTTCCGTAAATTGCTGCAGATATGAATGCTGGGCCATCAACAAGTGTCTGCGCGCGAGTCATTCAACGAAACATCATCGATATGGGGCCGAAAGCCCACTCGTGTACTCTCAACGGCTGCACGACACAAAGCTTTACGCCTCACCTGAGCTCGTCAACACCAACATTGGACTGTTGATGACTGGAAACATGTTGCCTGATCGGACGAGTCTCGTATCAAATTACATCGAGCAGACGGACGTGTACGGGTGTGGAGACAACCTCATGAATGCATTGATCCTGCATGTCAGGAGAGGACAGTTCAAGGTGGTGGATGAACTGTAATGGTGTGGGTTCAAGTGCAGTTCGAGTGATATGGTACACACGATACGTCTAGATACTAGTCTGACAGGTGACACTTACGTAAGCATCCTGTTTGATCACCTGCATTCATTCATGTCCACAGTGCATTCCGACTTACTTGGGCAAATCCTGCAGAACAATGCGACACCCCGCACGCCGAGGCTTGCTACATAGTGGCTCCAGGGACACTCTTTTGAAACACTTCCGCTGGCGACCAAACTCCCCAGACACGAACATTATTGAGCATATCTGGGATGCCTTGCAACGTAATGTTCAGAAGAGATATCCACCCCCTCGTACTCTTACGTCTTTATGGACAGTCCAACAGGATTCTCATGATATCAATTTCCTCCAACAATGCCGCGCGGGATTAGCCGAGCGGTCTCAGGCGCTGCAGTCATAGACTGTGCGGCTGGACCCGGCGGAGGTTCGAGTCCTCCCTCGGGCATGGGTGTGTGTGTTTGTCCTTAGGATACTTTAGGTTAAGTAGTGTGTAAGCTTAGGGACTGATGGCCTTAGCAGTTAAGTCCCACAAGATTTCACACACATTTGAACATTTTTTTCCTCCAGCACTACTTCAGACAGTCGAGTCCACGCCACGTCGTGTTGCGGCACTTCTGCTTGCTCGCGGGGGCCGTACACGATATTAGGCAGATGGAACAGTTTCTTTGGCTCTTCAGTGTATATCAGTGCCCACTGGAAGCTAGTGTCATTAATTTCTTTGTACCTTGATTCATAATGGCTGGGGAATCAAAATGAGTCTGTTCTTTCGGACATGTCCGGAAGGAGACACACCACATAAGTAGTGACATCATTGTCTCATCAGGGCTGTACCAGTTTCTTACGCCATGTGTTTGTTGCTCGTTTCTGTCGGCATTGTTAATAAAATAACACTGATTCCTTTTTGAATTTTCTGTAATGACGCAATATTTCAAACAATACAAATTTTACGATTTAAAAAAAAAGTTATATATAAAAACGTAAAATTTTAGCACGACTGGTAAGGGTAATTGGTATTTAGTTTATAAACAAGGCCAAACAGTTACCGAAAAATACCGATTATTCAGAAGTAAGATACCGTTATCGGTTTTAACCGGTTTGTTTCTCCCATCCCTTCCCGCTAGGGGATCTTTGATATCCTAGAATACCGTAGCGATACAACAACTACTAGTCCACTGTTGAACATGAGCGACGACGGCAGCTGTGTGAACCGAGCGCTGTGCTGTCACACAAAGCTTGTTAGCATAGACGTCTGTCTTGAGGTACTAGTTTCTTTTGATACCGCTTGGACGAATTAACATTGTAGAAAAGATTTTGTGACAACGGCAAACAGGCAGCGGGAAAGTCTTCAAATGGCTCTTAGCACTATGGGACTTAACATCTGAGGTCATCAGTCCCCTAGAACTTAGAACTACTTAAACCTAACCAACCTAAGGACACCACACACATCCATGTCCGAGGCAGGATTCGAACCTGCGACCGTAGCGGTCGCGCGGTTCCACACTGAAGCGCCTAGAATCGCTCGTCCACACAGGCCAGCAGGAAAGACTTCTCCGGCTATAGTTCAATTCTTTTATCTTGGCGGCTCGCGCGTGCCCGCCCAGACGCGGCAGATTGCTGCGTTGCCAGTTGCACGCGCCAAGAGAAGCAGCGCCATAGAATAGTATAGTTCGCAAACTTATGTTTAGGGGGGGAGCGCGCAGTTTATGAAGTAAAGCCACCACGGCCGCAGTAACCCGTTCGCTGCTAGCCGTGCTCCCCGCATTCCGCGCTCTGTGCGCGATTCTGTCATCACTGCAGTGCTCGCCCGTGGAGACACATGGTGTTCCGACTGATATGACACACTTATCATTCGATTTCACAAAAACTATTTGGCTCCAAAATTAGAAAAATCGAAAACTTATTATGATTATAATGAAGAGACAGAGCAGTAGAAATTTCGCCGGCCGCGGTGGTCTAGCGGTTAAGGCGCTCAGTCCGGAACCGCGCGACTGCTGCGTTCGCAGGTTCGAATCCTGCCTCGGGCATGGATGTGTGTGATGTCCTTAGGTTAGTTAGGTTTAAGTAGTTCTAAGTTCTAGGGGACTGATGACCACAGCAGTTAAGTCCCATAGTGCTCAGAGCTATTTGAACCATTTTTTGAACCAGTAGAAATTTCAAAAAATTACGTTCAAACGAATAAAATTCATGAAGTAAGACACTTCGATATTGTTTTTAAATAAAGAAAATATTAAGCACCGAACAAGGTATGAACTCAGAACCATTCGCTTATCAGCCAAACACCTTCACCATTACGGTGATGCAGCTCGTCATTGAGCATATTTCCTGCAGAACTCTAAAATATGTGGCGCAGTGGTTAGCACACTAGACTCGCGGAGGACGACGGTTCAATCCCGTGTCCGGCCATCCTGATTTAGGTTTTCCGTGATTTCCCTAAATCGTTTCAGGCAAATGCCGGGATGATTCCTTTGAAAGGGCACGGCCGATTTCCTTCCCAATCCTTCCCTAACCCGAGCTTGCGCTCCGTCTCTAATGACCTCGTTGTCGACGGGAAAATAAACACTAACAACCTCCTCCCTCTCTAAAATATAAAGCAAAATACCGACAAACACTCTTGGTATGTCTATGAATTACGTTTCGTCGAAGTAAAATAGGAAATAAACAATTACCTCTGTTCTTTATTGCGAAAAAGCTTTTTATAAGAATGATACTCACTTTCCCTTGTTATCGCCTGAATTAGGAGGCTTTTTGCTTGTTTCGTTTAATTAATTAATAGAATATGAAGCAATTGGTATAAAGAATGCTTTATCCAAACTTTCTATAAAAGAAAATCTGCTATCAAGACATTGCTTTTGTTCAATTACTTTGTTTATGACTGAACGTTTCTAAAACTGAAGACACTCGTCCATGCTCTGCACTGCCGGCGAGCTCTGGCAACGTCGTTCTCTGTTCATTGGCTGACTGTGGTATGTTATGTCAGATATGCAGAACGAACCTAAACTCCGCCGCCGTCGTAAATGACGCGCACTATAGTAGGAGGACGATAGGAGCACGACGAACAGTTCTTAAACCTTCTAATAATTTCCGGGTATGCAGCCGGATCCCGTCGACATTCTGCCACGATATTTCGGCCCAGAGACGTCCGTCCATCATCAGGTGAGTACACAACTACTGAAGAGCCCAGGTGCAGTCGCGGTATTTATGCCGATTCTCGCGCACGTGCTGACATGCGCGGCATAGCCGAGTTGCACGTGCTGCCCTCGGTGGTGAAAGTAAATGATCATCTAGTCATTGAGTATCGAATGACGCTGTCTGTTCCGCTGTGAATGTATAATTTTAATAACAGGATTCCAATTTTTATCCAGTTGAAAGCCGTTGTCACGATTTATAAGATTATCGGCAAGACGTATTTCCACTGATTCCTTGATTACGGAACCCCTTGGCAGAGCCGCGGTGCCGTCCTCTGGAGGGCGTCCCCTTGTCGCGGTGCGCCCACGCGCCGGTCTACGCTGCCAGGCGTTGGCTCGTGGTGGGAGAGGCGGCGTCGGCTGGGCGCCGAGGCTGTGGGCAGGGGCAGGCGTCGCTGCGCTGCTTGGGCGACGGCCCAAGCCCCGCGATGACGCCCTGCTGCATTGATCGGCCCATTTTCTTCCGCACTGCCCGCCGCTGTCGCAAACAAACATCTCGTTACGTCGGCGGAGGCACCACGAAGTGCACATTAACCGAGAGTCTCCAGATGGTGCACTGGCGGTTAGTAGGCAGTACGCGCATCCAGCTCACTCGTTACTCGTGACCTTGGCAGCTCCTCTCAGGAGCAGAATCACTTCGAAGAAAATGACCTACTGATACATAACAGGCGGTAAGTAGGCAGTACGCGCATCGAGCTCACTCGTTACTCGTGACCTTGGCAGCTGCTCTCAGGAGCAGAATCACCTTGAAGAAAATGACTTATTGATACATAGCCAACACGGATTCAGAAAATATCGTTCTTGTGCAACACAGCTAGCTCTTTATTCCCATGAAGTAATTGAAACGTCCCCTTAGGAAAATTTATGAATGACTGTGCTGGTAAACCCATAACGTTATTTGATTTTTAAACAGCTGAGCAGAACTGAACGTACTCAGACATTTCTCTCTTTGAAACTTCCTGGCAGATTAAAACTGTGTGCCCGACCGAGACTCGAACTCGGGACCTTTGCCTTTCGCGGGCAACTGCTCTACTAACTGAGCTACTGAAGCACGACTCACGGCCGGTCCTCACAGCTTTAGTTCTGCCAGTATCCGTCTCCTACCTTCCAAACTTTACAGAAGCTCTTCTGCGAACCTTGCAGAACTAGCACTCCTGCAGAACTTGCCCGCGAAAGGCAAAGGTCCCGAGTTCGAGTCTCGGTCGGGCACACAGTTTTAATCTGCCAGGAAGTTTCATATCAGCGCACACTCCGCTGCAGAGTGAAAATCTCATTCTGGAAACATCCCCCAGGCTGTGGCTAAGCCATGTCTCCGCAGTATCCTTTCTTTCACGAGTGCTAGTTCTGCAAGTTTCGCAGAAGAGCTTCTGTAAAGTTTGGAAAGTAGGAGACGGATACTGCAAGAACTAAAGCTGTGAGTACCGGACGAGAGTTGTGCTTCGGTAGCTCAGTTGGTAGAGCACTTGCCCGCGAAAGGCAGAGGTCCCGCGGTCGAGTCTCTGTCGGGCACACAGTTTTAATCTGGCAGGAAGTTTCATATCAGCGCACACTCCGCTGCAGAGTGAAAATCTCATTCTGGAAATTTCTCTCTTTACTTATTCTGATCAACACTAAACTAAGACACAATATTTTCAGCGCAACGCAATCTGACTTTCAATAATCCCTACAAAAGAATGGCCCTGACTAACAATAACCTATAACTTTCGTGAATCACTTACCTCACGAGAATCTTTGTTACTGGAACTATTGCAATACAGCGAACGCCACTACTGCCAGCTAAATAAGAGATTCTAACTATTGAAGGCACTAACTACTGATAGGCATACTTAGCAAATGAAAGATTTTGATAGAGAACAAACAATTAATTTACCGTAATAGTGTTCAAAAGTCATTATATATATATATATATATATATATATATATATATATATATATATATATATATATATATATATCAGTTCATGACATCCAGTCTTACAAATTTCTTTTTTCTGACGGACACACGTCCAGATCGCCAGCTCTCAAAACTCCGCCATCTTTCTCCCCACATCCACCATTGCTGGCGGCTCACCTCCAACTGCGCAACACTACGCGCTGTTCACATCTAACTGCCCAACAATAGAGAATTTTTCAACAATGCCAACCAGCCACGGACTGCACACAGCACAGTCAGTGGTTTTCACTCAGAGCGCTACGTGACGTTACCAATATAACAACCTAAACAGCCTACTTACATAATGAGTACTGTCGACAGGGGATCTCAGATCGATTTCATATTCCCAGATTTCTAGAAGGCTTTTGATACCGTTCCTCACAAGCGACTATTAATCAAATTCCGTGCGTGTGGAGTATCGTCTCAGTTGTGTGACTGAATTAGTGATTTCCTCTCACGTGATAGACGGTGAATCATCGAGTACAACAGAAGTGATATCTAGCGTCCCGCAATGTATTGTCATAGGCCCTCAGGTGATATCTGAGCAGCCCCCTTAAATTGTTTGCAGATGACGTTGTAATTTACCGTCTAGTAAAATCATCAGACGACCAATTCCAATTACAAAATGATCTAGAGAGAATTTCTGTTTGCTGCGAAAAGTGGCAATTGGCACTAAACAAAGAAAAGTGCGAGGTCATCCACATGGGTACTAAAAGAAATCCGATACATTTTTAGTATGCGATAAATCGCACAAATCTAAGGGCTGTCAATTCGACTTTGTACCTAGTAATTACAATTACGAGCAACTTAAGTTGAAAAGACCACATAGGTAATACTGTGTGGAAGGCGCAACAAAGACTGCGCTTTGTTGGCAGAACACTTAGAAGATGCGGCAAACTCACTAAAGAGACAGCCTACATTACACTTGTCCGTCCTCTGCTGGAATATTGCTGCTCGGTGTGGGATCTTTAACAGGTAGGATTGGCGGAGGTCATCGAAAATGTTCAAAGAAGGGCAGCTCGTTTCGTGTTATCGCGCAATAGGGGTCAGAGTGTCACTGATATGATACGCGAGTTGAGGTGTCAGTCACTGAAACAAAGGCGGTTTTCTTTGCGGCGAGATCTATTTACGAAATTCAATCACCAACTTTCTCTTCCGATTGCGAAAATATTTTGTTGACACCCACCCACGTAGGGAGAAATGATCATCATAATAAAATAAGAGAAATCAGAGCTCGAACGGAAAGATTTAGGTGTTCCTTTTTCCCACGCGCCATTCGAAAGTGGAATGGTAGAGAAATAGCATGAAAATGGTTCGATGGACCCTCTGCCGGGCACTTAAGTATGAATTGCAGACTAGCCATGTAGATGTAGACTGGTGCTGCTCGTAACTATTGGCTAGAGCAGCTGGGCTCACGAGAGAGGCGATCCGAGCGTACTTGTGGCGGAAGAAGCATCGGTGAAGCTTGACGATGAACGGCCTGGAATGAATACTGCACGAATTTTAATTAGCTTAAATCTGTATAAAAATGCTTTAACTAGGGGACCATACTTTCTAGACCCAAATTCTCGAAGTCTTACAAATTTTGATATTGCAAAAATAAAAATTAAATGTAATACGTACAAAATATAACTATATTTGTTACAAAATGTACATTAATTCACACTTTAATTTAAAACAAAAGTTTTCTGTGTGTTATCCCGCGTCATAACATAAAAGAAACCGTGCTGGAGTAGCGAATGCCGGCCGGAGTGATCGAACGGTTCTAGGCGCTACAGTTTGGAACCGTAGCGCCTAAAACTGTTCGACCGATACGGTCGCAGGTTCGAATCATGCCTCGGGCATGGATGTGTGTGATGTCCTTAGGTTAGTTAGGTTTAAGTAGTTCTAAGTTCTAGGGGACTGATGACCTCAGCAGTTAAGTCCCACAGTGCTCAGAACCATTTTTTTTATTTTGGAGAAGCGAATGTTTCTGCCGTGCTTGCAGTGGCATTCTTCTGGGTCTACTGTAGACTCAGAAGTTGGCCACTGCAACCGTTTCTCCAGCATAGTCTCTTTTTTTACCATTTGACGCGGAACCGCATCGAGGAAACATGTATTAGCTGACTAGCGCAGAAACCTGCATAGTTATATAGGCTGATACTTGAAGGATTTTACAACTTCATTTATGTATAGACTTTTATTGAGACGATTTAGATAAGTAGTTAAGGTTGCATCTTGTACCAAAATACATACTTTCATTCTCTTATTGTTGCAGTACCGAATTCCACCATTAGGAACGACAGAAACTTTAATATTATGTAGTTAATGTACCATATGGTAGTAAAAGTTTTATTCAAATTGTGTTATAGAACCCAAGTCCGCTACTAGGAACAACAGAAAGTTGTAAGTCAAAATGGCAGACTTAAAAGGATCTAGATGTGCTCGTTGCGTGTTTTGAATGGGACAAACAAAGACAAGTACAAGGGGTCAACAACTTCGTACCCAGCACTATAAGGAACCCCCTAGTAGGCCTACAATTTACTCCTGGTACCAGAATTTCGTTCAAACTGATTGTAGCATTCGTCATTACAAGTCTCCAAGTCGTCATCGAGTTTCTGAGCCTATAGTCGAGCGAGTGAGAGAGAGAGCTTTGCTCGCAGTCCCAGGAAATGAACGCATTATGAATTATAACTGACGCCAGATATGTAGAATGTGTGGCGAGGAACTGGCATCATATGGGATGTTTGCTGTATGACCAATGGGCAGTCATATTCAGCCAAAGAGAAAATTAAAGTGTGAGTTAAAGTGAAAGTAAATGTCTGGGACGAACTGCATTCCGGTCCCCTGCACGAATCCGCCCAGCGGATTAATGTCAAGGTCCGGTGTTCCGGCCAGTCTGTGGATGTTTTTTTAAGGCGGTTTTCCATCTGCCTCGGCGAATGCGGGCTGGTTCCCCTTATTCCGCCTCAGTTACATTATGTCGGTGATTGCTGCGCGAACACTTTCTCCATGTACACGTACACGATAATTTCTCTACCACGCAAACATTGGGGTTACACTCGTCTGGTGTGAGACGTTTCCCGGAGGGACCACTGGGGGCCGAACCGCACAATAACCCTGGGTTCGGTGTGGGGCAGCGGTGGGGTGAGTGGACTGCTGTAGCCTGTTGTGGAGTTGTGAACCACTGAGGGCTACGGCGGGGACGAAGCCTCTCCGTCGTTTTTAGGTCCCCAGTTCCATACAATACAATACAATACAATGGGATGAAACTTGCAGCATTTTACTGCACAAGGTTACTCCTCCACTACCTGTGTACGCTGAACTGACGGAAGTCATGGATACCTTCTAATATCGTGTCGGACCTCCGTTTGTTCGGCGTGCCGCAGCACCTTGACGTGGCATGGACTCAACAAGTCGTTGGAACTCCCCTGCAGAAACAATAAGCCATGCTGCCTCTACAGCCGTCTTACTACTTAAACCTAACTAACCTAAGGACATCGCACACATCCATGCACGAGGTAGGATTCGAACCTGCGACCGTAGCAGCAGCACGTTTCCGGACTGAAGTGCCTAGAACCGCTCGGCCACAGCGGCCGGCGGCTCTCGTGTCCATCGTTTGGCAGCCTTAGCCCATTGACACCAAATTTCGCCGCAGTGTCCTAAGGGATACGTTCGTCGTACATCCAACATTGATTTCTGTAGTTACTTCACGATTTGCTTGTCTGTTAACACCGACAACTCTACGCAAACGCCGGAGCTCTCTGTCGTTACGTGACGGGTGTCGGCCATTTTGTTTTGTCTGTGGTCAGAGGTAAGGACTAAAATTTGGATTCTTGGCGTACTCTTGACACTGTGGATCTCGGAATATTGAATTCCCTAACGATTTCCGAAATAGAATCTTCCATGCTCTAGCTCCAACTATCAAACCGCGTTTCAGAGTATCTTAACTCCCAACCATAATCACGTCGAGAACCTTTTCACATAAATGACCTGAGTACAGATGACAGCTCGGCCAAAGCGATGCCCTTATGTACCTTGTGTAGGCATACTAGCGACATCTGTATATGTGGATGTCGCTATCTCATGACTTTTGTCACTTCATTGCAAGCCTTCTCAATAACATTCTGTGTAAGTAAAGTTGCAAAATCCTTCCAGAATGTCCATGTACTATACAGTGTGTACATGAAGTCCGGGAACGCTCTCAATTATTTATTGCACAAGAACGGAACATTGTACAGATGTCATACATATTGCCCTTTGAAGAGAAACTCTGAAAGTTTTTTAACAAACATTTCGAGTTCACGGGATGCACGACGCACCGATTTCTTTGGACTCTTTACGAATGTCTCTCGTACATGCTCCACATTTACTTCACTCATACTGGGACGTCCGCTTCTCTGCTGGGTCGTAACGAATTTGTTGTGCCAGTGGTAAATGGCCTTCCTTTTTGGCTGCTTCTTGCGTACTTGGTTGTTAACTTCCGTTGAACAGCTGTAGCAAACTTGTTTTTGTCTAACTCCAACACACAGAAAGCTCTCTCCACACCTGAACTCGCCATATTTGCGACTAGCGCTCACTATCGGCAAATTACCAAACTACACTGTGGCGGTATACACGAAAAAAAACTTTCTGGGTACCTCTTCTAAATGGCATCTGTATGATATCTGTACAATGTTTGGTACTTGTGCAAAAAAAAAAGAAAGAAAAATCGAAAGTGTTCCCGGACTTTATGTACACCCTGCACCTTCTAATATCAAGGAGTAGGAGCAGACAAATTGTATTTATCGGTGCTGAGAATCTTCTTCAGCATGTCTCTATCCGATAGCATATGAAAACATTCAACACAAGTTTAACATTGATTTCATAGTTTCTACAGCTTGCGGACCATTTTCTCTGAGCACTCTGTTGAATAATCTCTCACAATAGTAGATGTTTCTCAAGCACTGATTTCAATTCTAATATTCTTGCCTTTACCTCATTTTTGCAATCAAAATATGTAATAAGGAGAGGAGAAACCTGAATCTCTTTACGGTTAGGTGCATAAATAAGAAGTGGAATTAATGTCACTTTTTCTAATTCACATCGCGGCACAGCTGAAGTATAAGGAGCTAACACATTCACTGTTCGGCCTCTGTTTTTGTACGTGCACATGCAGATTTAGGCTCTAGTCTTGCTTGAAGAAGCTTCTATGTACAATCCATAGTTGTGAAGCTACGAGTGTGCTGAGTTGTATGGTATGCGAAGACCTCCTCCCTCTTGAGTCCGAAGAATTAATGGCACTGAACAATGGAAGTTCTTTTTGAAATTTTTCTTTGAACGAGCAATCATTCTTGCATGGAAGTATGACGAAGAAAAGCAACTAACGTAAATAATGCAATATAACGTAACACACGACACAACATAGTTTCGTTCGTGCATTATGACACATAGCCACCTTAACAAAATCCAATAATAACATATTCAGATTCAGGTGACATATCTAATTCGGTGTAAATAGTTTCATAATAGGTGCCCAGACTTAGTTTTGGAAAAATTCGAGACAGAGCTACAGAAATCGTGACTATCTTGAAAAACAAAAATCGCGGACTGATGGTCAGCTTAGTATGAAGTACATCTTTGCATTATCTTCCCCTCTTGCTTCCAAGCATCTTTCAAAAAATGGCCACACGTTTAAAGCGTTGATCATGTGCCAGAAACAAAATTTTTGTTAGAAGTTATTTAATGACTATTCACTGAATATTGTTCAAGATGTGACACACAAATAACGCTTTCAGTGCCGGTACCTCTCTTTGGGATCGAACGTAACCCACAGTATTGCTAGCACTGTACCGTTTCCAGTCGCTATCTGAAATTAAAAACTGTTAATTACAGCTCCCTATCTCATTCTGAAACCACTTCAAAATGATGAAGCAAATTTTTCGAAATTAAAGGGCACGAAAGAAGCTAAGAAGATAATACTGTGCCGATGATACCGATTATGGTTCCAAGCTGAAACTTGAACAGTTGCTTCGGTAGAAAAGAAATATTCAAATTTTTGATGAAATCAAAGGAAAATTTTCTCTAAATCCGTTATAAAAAATTATTTTGTATTGCAGCTTCCGTTTTACCCTTTCTGTTAACGTGACATCTGACGGTGTTCCCGAACTTTTGTAATTTTTTTAGCTTTATGTGGAACCAAGAACTTACATAGTTTTCAAAAGTTTAACACGCCACTGTTCAGAATCTATGAAATATAAGATAATAAATTTCGGCAATCTCATTTCAATTGGTTGTAAGAGTAAACAAGAAAATCTTCAGAAAAATATGAGAACATTGGCTACGGCATCCCGTCCATTTGGCATTAAATAATGCAAATTGCTAATAAAAAGACTATTAGCTTAAAATTATCCTAGCTAGACATTCTCCATCTTATTTTCGATCTGCCCCGTCTTTTAAATTTGGTAGAACGCCCTCCTTCGTCGTAACAGCAGTGCGACAAATGGCGCTCTAGTGTCTACGAGTCTTGCACGGAAACTCACGCTCGCCGCGCCAGCTGTCTGTCACCAGTAGGAACAAACGATGAAAACAACTGATTCAATCAGTTGTTGGGTAACAATCGCTTTATTCGGTTGTAGTTTTAAGCGTCGGTTGAAATATTGATTGATTCTTTTGAGTAAAATCAGTCGGTGGGTGCAATCGAATGAAAACAGTCACCCGGATCCCCGGTGCATTCAGTTCAGAGCGGAGACATTCGGTCGTTTTGGCAGTGTTTAAACAGTATTCTTAACTCGTCTCTGTTGTTGCTTAACATCAGTCGTCACTGCTACGGTCATTCCGATATTTGCTTCTATTAGTTCAAAAATGGTTCCAATGGCTCTAAGCAGTTTGGGACTCAACATCTGAGGTCATCAGTCCTCTAGACTTAGAGCTACTTAAACCTAACTAACCTAAGGACATCACACACATCCATGCCTGAGGCAGGATTCGAACCTGCGACCGTAGCAGCAGCGCGGTTCCGGACTGAAGCGGCTAGAACCTTTCGGCCACAGCGGCCGGCTATTAGTTCAGTTTTGTCGTCCAATGTATATGGTGTTTACTCAGTTGTGAACATTGGAACAAAGTGCCGAAACGCCCAGTAGCGTGGAAAAGAAAGAAACCATTTGACTGGATAAAAATTGATTCTCGGGATAAATTAAGTGCCATATAGAATATCTGGAAGAATGATTCACACCCTGAAACTAATTTTTCAAAGGCAATTAATGACTAATGACAAATATTCATTGCAAAAAAATACCTTCGACGTTATATGATTAAAGCAAGTGATTAAGTCACAAAATAAATTAAAAATTGTATCTTACACGCTTTCTGTTCATCTCATATCGCCATTTACTGAAAGAGAATTATCGGTGATAAATGCCTGGTAGCAGGATGAGAGAGAACTTCAATAAATTTAAAAAAGAAAGTAATTGTTAATTTATTTAAACATAAATTTATAATGTCGTTATTAACATTTAGAAACCAACCAAACTCCATATTTAATGCCACAAGTACTGTCGTTCCAGATAAGCCCTTTTTTGTATATGTAGAAGAAGAAGGAAGAAGCTGAACGGTGACGAGTACTTAGCACTACTTTGGCCCAAATAAACAGGTACCCTTCAGCGTTCAGTTCCTTCTTTCTTCTTGTTGACAAAACAAAGCGCTTATCTGTAACGACAGTACCATATGGGACCTTAGCTAGTATTCCTGAAGTCTCTGATATACTCCGTGTCTTCCACGATAACATACTTCCATCAGGGAAAGCTTCAAGGCCACCGTAGTCTGCATGGCTCCCCCGTACAACAGCCAAAGTCAGACATGTTCTGCATCCAAAGAAAGCACAAGCATCACATGTGATTAGCATTCTCAGTCCACGAAAGACAGCCGGCCAGGGTAGCCGAGCGGTTCTAGGCGCTACAGTCTGGAACCGCGCGACCGCTGCGGTCGCAGGTTCGAATCCTGCCTCGGGCATGGATGTGTGTGATGTCCTTAGGTTAGTTAGGTTTAATTAGTTCTAAGTTCTAGGCGACTGATGACCTCAGAAGTTAAGTCGCATACTGCTCAGAGCCATTTGAACCATTTGAACCACGAAAGACATTTAGACCACCAACAAGTTGCTGCTTATTGAACTGGCCAGCAACGTCAATGTCTATTGCTTTCAAAGACTATTGTACACAGGCACAATGCGCCGCCAACGGCGATGGTAATTACGTCGTCCAGGCACTGCAGAGGCACGTTAACACAACAATGCGCGAGTTAAAAATGCCGGACCGGAAGCTGATACGCAGGCTGCGCTGGCAGACCGGAAGCGAGTGGTGGCCCCGACCGCGGCTGCTGGGGTTTGACGTCACACGCGCCGCAGCACGCGGCGTCATTGGCCCTGCGGATGTCGACGAATGCGGACGCATTACTCTAGGCCAGGGTTTCACTGGGTGTTGGCTTGCAACGTTTACTTGTGTTAACGTACCTCTGCAGTACCTGGGCGAAGTTATTATCGTTGCCGTTGGCGCCGCATTGTGTGTGTGTAATAGTTTTTGAAAGCAATACACGTTGACCTTGCTGGCCAATTCAATAAGCAGCAGCTCATTGGTGGTCCAAATGTCTTTCGTGGATCAAGATCGCACTTCATATGTGACGTTTCTGCGGCCTTTGGAGGCAGTACATGGTTGACTTTGGCTGTTGTATGGAGGAATCATGCAGACTACGGTGGCATTAAAGATTTCCCTGATGCAAATATTCTATTGAGAAAGACATGGAGTATATCAGGGACTTCAGGAATACTAGCTAAGGTCCCATATGGTGCTGTCGTTCCAGATAAACCCTTTGTTTTATCTACAAGAAGAAAGAAGAAGCTGAACCCTGAGGAGTACATGTTTATTTCGGCCAAAGTAGGCAACAACAATTGTAAAATAAAGTTTACTGGTGACAATATGTAGTATTATAGACAGTAAAATCGCTTATCTCCTTTCCTAATTCCTTATCTTTCCACAAAAAAATCATTCACTGTAGCACAAACTTCAAACTGTAGCGCTGTGAAATTTCAACATTTTTCAACATTCCGGATGCAGTAACCAGGGTAGAAAAAATTTACTGTGCGTTACTTTCCGATCTCCTTCTTATTTCACATCAAGCGATCTTAGCCTCTAATATTATAAATTAAACCTTAACTTATGTTAGTCTTCTTGAATCTAACATACTACGGAGAGAGTTGAGCTCATGAACGGACTTGGCGCTGCGGCAGATAGTATTCTAAGTCGACGTAGTTGCGTGCTGACGGTGAAGTAGATCTAGCTGCGCCCGTAGCAAACGTGACGGCGGCTTATCTTGGCCAAGGTCAACTGTCTGCAACAGCACTTTGCAACTGATTATGTAATCAATGTGTTCGTATTGAAACACTGATGATAGGGTGTTGATGGTGTTCCTGCATTACGTTCGTTGGCTAAGAGTGAAAAACTTCCCACACTGTGATTTGATTGCTCATCGGAGTTTATAAACCTATGTGTGTGTGCGCGTAACTTGATCCTGACTCCATATATAAAACGGTCATGTAACTAGTAGGACGAAACGAAGAGGCATCTCGGCGAATGAGTAACATCAACATACATCACATATGAGGGGAACGGTGGGGGTGATTGCAATGACGCTTACCTCGTGGCGGAGAGTGGTCGTCTGATGCAAATTCGTGACAGTCACGTCCGGTGATAGTGAACGCCGGCGCCTATACGTGATCGATTTCCCAGTCTTTCGCTCAATGTAGGGCGTTGCCGAGAGCGCATGCAGGTCGGAGTAGTCTTGCTGCAACCGTTGATTGTAAGAGAAGTTGAAAAAGCGAGACTGGCGCGGCTGCGCCTTGTGGTTTAATAGCTTCTGAACGTGCGCACACTGATGTGCTTCCATCCTTAAAAACAGGGCTAGTACCAGCTGTTGGAACGGACAGTGGTGAAGGATTCCTTGCTGGGACTTAGAGAACACACACCGTCTTTTGTCTGCAGGGGTTTTGCCTCCTGCCTTGGCTCCAGTGTCGTCTTTCTAGCATTGCGTCTCCTCTAGCAAGAACAAGAGCCGTTTGAATTTTTTTGTCTGCACTTAACAGTTGCCGCTATTCATAAAATAATCAAATCCTCTCAAAATGATCACATCCGAATTTGGATTCCATCATACTGTTCCTTAATACAGTGTCTAGTAACATTAATATGGCCGCCTGTCAAAAGCCTGAGAAACCACATTTTGTAGAACGACACGTGCAGGAAGAGTGTCAGTGTGGTTCAGGAGGGTAACGATAGGGATGTGGAGCCATGCCGACTCGTGTCGTGGTCAGCTGCATGAGGGTTCTCGGTTAAGGACCTATGGCGCGATCAGCCCGATCGACGTGGTCCCACAGATTCTCTACAGGGTTTAAATCCGGGAAACCTTCATTGTAGACAACCATCAGCTTCCAGAATGAAGTTTTCAGTCCTGTGAAAGGCAAAGGTGCCTAGTTCGAGTCTCGGTCCGGTACACAGTTTTAATCTTTCAGGAAGTTTCGATCATCAGCTGTTTATTTTTATGATCAATGCTACCAGTTTCGATTAGAAGACCATCATCAAGCAGAAGCAAAGCGAAACCAGCTTGTTATTACAACATTTGAAGTGATCAACTTCGACGTAGGTACAAAAATATAGCTTCTGTCACAACAGACAAGTCCCAAAACACACAGATATGTATGAGTTTGAAATGTGTGGTTGTCCTCTTTGCGTCTCCTACATATCTGCGTCTTTTGGAGATTATTTATTGTAACAGAAGCTATGTGTTTTCTCCCTACATCGAAGTTGTTCACTTCAGATTTTGTAGTGACAAGCTGCTCACACTTTTCTTTGGCTTGATAATGGTCTACTGATCGAAGGTGTCAGCATGGAGCTTAAAAATAAACAGCTGATGGCCATCTATAATGAAGTTTCACAATTACTTGCCAGCTGTAAAGCGCTACTGCACAGCAAATCTAAATCTGGGAAGACTGATGTCCATGCTAGTACGGTAAACTCATACAGGTGCTCTTTAAATCACGCACGTCTGCTACGAGCTGGTGACATATCCCATTGCCTCACTGGTAGATGTAATCGTGTTGAGGAAAAAAACTGCATATAGGGATGGACGTGATACCCAAGGATAGACACATACTTGTGTTGATCCACTTTGTCTCCAGAATGACGAGTTGGGCCAGGTAATGCCACGAAAACATTCTCCAGACCATAACGCTCGCTCCTGGTTGCAGTGACTTTGCTTTCAGCCGTTTCACGCCGTACACGCCAACGGCCATGTGCCCGACGGAGCATAACTCGTTTGACGAGACCACCTCTCGCCATTCCATGGACGTCCAGTCGCGGTATTCGGCGTGCAAATTCCAGTCCTCGTCGCCGATGAACGGCAATGAGCATGGGCGAGTGAACAAAGCACCTGCTACGGAGGCTCGTAAGCAGCGAAGTTAGCTGCTAGGTCGTTGAGGAGACGCTGTTCGTAGACCGTTGGTTCACCTGGGCAGTCAGCTGTTCATCAGCTGCATGTCTATTTGACTGTACACACCTCCGCTGCCGTCGTTCACCCTTGTCATCTGTACGTCATGATGCACAACAATTAACTTCGGCACCGGTTTTGAACAGCACCGTTTTCCATGCGTGATATATGTAAACTATAGTGCTCGCGACCAGTTTACAAACTTATCCATGTCGGGAATGCTTCCATCATTGGCCCGAAAGTAAATAATCACTCCCTTTAGGACCTTATCTAAATTGCTCTGTTTCCGCATTACGACACAGACTTCACTGTTTTCCGCGTCCCTCCGACATGTATTAAACACATCAAAAAAAGTTTTGCATCACTACGATTCTCAGAACTCCTGAAGGTAGACGTTGACTATGGGTACTGCATCACAGACACAGTCCCTTTGACTGATCGGAGATGTCACTAAACCCGCTCAAACATGTAAACAACAATGCATGAGCAGCGTCTGTTAAACGGAGGGGGCCCGACAGCCGATAGGTTTCAGTCATTCCACCAGGTTCAAATGGCTCTGAGCGCTATGGGACTTAAATTCTGAGGTTATCTGTCACATAGAACTTATAACTACTTAAACCTAACTAACCTAAGGACATCACACACATCCATGCCCGAGGCAGGACTCGAACCTGCGACCGTAGCGGTCTCGCAGTTCCAGACTGTAGCGCCTAGAACTGCTCGGTTACACCAGCCAGCCATTCCGCCAGGAAGGGGGTACACGGCTCGTGTTGTCTGTAGTTCAACCATCCCTAGACGGTCAATGGCACGGTTCGATCGCGTCCACATTGTTACTTTGTTACAGGAAGGGCTCTCATCAGAGAAAGTGCCAAGTGTCTCGGGGTGATACAAAGCAGTGTTGTTGGGTAATGGAGGAGATACAGAGAGAGACGAACTGTCGATGAAATGCCTCGCTCAGGCCGCCCAAGGGCTACTACTGCAGTGGATGACCGCTACCTACGGATTATGGCTCGAAGGAACCCTGACAGCAACCCCACCATGTTGAATAATGCTTTTCGTGCATCCACAGGACGTCGTGTTACGACGAAAAGCTACATGATGCGCTGCTTCACGTCCATTGCGAGGTCCATCTTTGCAACCACGACACCATGCAGCGCGGTACAGATGGGCCCAACAACATGCCGAATCGACCATCTAGGATTGGCATCACGTTCTCTTCACCGACGACTGTTTGCATATGCCTTCAACCAGACAATCGTCGGAGACGTGTTTAGAGGCAACCCTGTCAGGCTGAACGCTTTAGACACACTTTCCAGCGAGTGCAGCAAGGTGGAGGTTCCCTGATGTTTTACGGTACCATTATGTCGGGCCGGCGAACGCCGTTGGTGGTCATTCAAGGCGCCGTAACGGCTGTACGTCACGTGAATGCCATCCTCCGACCGATAGTGCAACCATATCGGCAACATATTGTCGAGGCATTCGCCTTCATGGACGTCAAGTCGCGCCCCAATTGTGCACGTCTTGTGAATGATATCCTTCAGGATAACGACGTCGCTCGACTAGAGTGGCCAGCATGTTCTCCAGACATGAACCCTATCGAATATGTCTGGCATAGATTGAAAAGGGCTTTTTAAGGACGACGTGACCCACCAACCACACTGAGGGATCTACGCCGGACTGCCGTTGAGGACTGGGACAATCTGGACCACCAGTGCCTTGATGAACTTTTGGATAGTATGCCAACGAATACAGGCATGCATCAATGCAAGAGGACGTGCTACTGGGTATTAGAGGTACCGGTGTTGTAACCTCCCCACAATAAAAATAATACGAATAATATTCACATTTAGTGTAACCTCCCAACAGAATATTTCCGTAACCTCCCAACAGTAAAAATATAATTATTTATAATTCACATTCAGCGTAACCTTCCAACAGATACACTCCAAAACCTCCCAACAGTAAAATTTCGTAACCTACCAATAATATAATGTGACTAATCTCTCAATAAAACTGTCGCTCACTTATAACCTTTCAATAATTGACTGTGAATTTAAACTGGTAAATTTTGGACGTCAGCAGTGCTGCATCTTGGCCCTGAAAATTCATTCTGAATAATTTGAAAAATCTTACCTCAATTAGGTCGCCGGATAACGCGTATATATCTGCTCCTATAAGAAATTTTTCTGGCGCAGCTCAGTGCAATACTGGCCGATAGATTTGTCCTGTATAAAAGGAAACAACTGATTTTTCTTTTCAATAATCGGGATGACCAAGGATCGGAGAAATTAGTAAGTTCTTTAAATTGAAATGAATGATTGTCAAAAGTTACTTTTTATCAGAAAGATTATTATTAAGAGATTTCTTTAGGCACATTTACATGGGACTTGATATAACAATACTACATATGCGCGAGGCTGCTTTTAATTATACTACAAGGCTCAGGCTCCTCCATCACTCCACACGACCGGCCCAGCAAATACGATACACCAGACTCCTCGCTAGTGACAACTACTACACAGTTCCTACTGCAGTCAACACTGCTCTTTGGTCTGAGACTCTCTTATAGCTTACATATCGCAGGCAGCGCGTGAGCAATCCATCGAAATTACATCTGCTCGAGTGCGCTACAACGAATTTCTTAATCATGGACCTCTTACGTAACCCTCCACTAGGGGGGGTGGGCAAAAATTTGGCAGCGTTGGTGAGTCAATTGGACATGCCATGAGCAACACATTTTTCTATAATGTATTTAGTTACTAAGTCTACAGTCACAGAGTATTTACATTACAGATAATTGCAGAACATATTAAGAAATTAAATAGAGTGTACATGCACTGAGTACAAAACATATTCAGCAATGACAAAGTATATACGCAATGAGTACAAAATATATTAACAAATGAAGTAAAGTGCACACACACTGTATAAGTGTTTACCATTTTACAAGAATTTAAACAAGTTGAGAAATGAACTAAAGTACAAACGTACTGTATAACTCTACATTTTACAAGAATTTAAACATTTTGAGAAATGAAATAATGTGCACACGCACTGTATAAGTCTTCAGCAATTTTACAACAAGTAAACATATCAAGGAGTGAAATAAAGTGCACACGCTCTGTAGAAGTCCTTTGCATATTTAGGACAGCTGATCTTGTTAACAAATGAAATGAAGTGCACACGCACTGTATATGTCTCCATCGTTTTACAAGAATTAAAACGCACTGTATAAGTCTTTACCGTTTTATAAGAACTAGGAAAGGAATGGGAAGGATTGCATCATGGTTGAAGCACTGTACGTTGCACCTAGCTGCATTGAAAGTCCATATTGTTTCTACAGAAGCACAACACCAAGTGATACACTCTGAAGTTCTCTCCCCTGAAGTATTTATCAGTGTAGCCAAGACACTGAAATGTTGTATTAATATTCAATTTTATCGTATTCGTAGTACATTAGGTAGACCAAACAGTAGGACCATAATGACATCTCCATCGTTCAAGGCGGTGGACAGCTTGATATGTGAACACCACGTTCTTGTAGAATCCATACTCTCACATCAACAGCGAATTAGTGCAAAAACTAAATATAGTTCTCCGTGATCATGAAGATGGACAGGACATACGGATATTGCAGTAATTGCCAGTAATTAGGTCAGAAGGAGAAGGATACATTACGTCTTATGCTAGTCATCATAGAATTACACTAGTGTAACAACCGATCTGAATAATTACTGGAATTCATTGGCTATTTACACAGCGTTTAAGTACTATGTATGGAGTATTACAGACCATTATTCATAAATCATCTCAACAGAGTAATTATTGGCACTGATTGGCCAGTTACAAAGCATTTTTTATGCATTATTCAGAAGTTACCATTCAAAATGAGTTAATTATTGGCATAGCATTTATGTATAAGTCATCTAATTATAGTAATTATTGGCATCATAAGTCATCTCATTACAGTTAACAGTAATCATTGCCATTGAATTTATGCATAAGTCATCTCGTTACAGTAATCATTGGCATCATAAGACATCTCATTACAGTAATTATTGGCGTTCGTTGGACATTACAAAGCATTTTTATGCATTATTCAGAAGTCATCATTCAAAGCAAGAGTTAACTATTGGCATAGCATTTATGCATAAGTCATCATATTACAGTAATCATTGGAATCATAAGTAATGTCATTACAGTAATCAGTGGCATTCATTGGCCAGTTACTAAACATGTAGCTAGTACTGAGTATTACAAAACACTAATCTCATTGCAGTAATTATTGGCATTCATTTATGAATAAGTCATCTCATTACAGTAATCAGTGGCATTTTCATTTTCACTTACAAAGCATTTTTTTTTTTTTTTGCATTATTCAGAGGTCATCATTCAATACAAGAGTTAATTACTGGCACAGCATTTATGCGCAAGTCATCATATTACAGTAATCATTGGTATAGCATTTATGCAGTGTTACAAAACATCATTCATAATACATCTCATTACAGTAATCATTGGCATAGCATTTATGCATTATTACAAAACATCTTTCAGTATTACTCAGAACTCATCATTCAAGTGACATAGGACATATTTAAAATGTAACACACTGTAAGTATTACTCAAGGTCTGTAGTCCAATAATACATAGATATAGTGAATTCAATACATCTGAGAAATTTCCATTATATTTAGGACTAGAAATATATCTTAAACTGGTAGCATTATTTAGTTGTATACCAGTAATAGGTGAGACTGATAATAAAAAAAATTGTGCTAGCAATGCATTGCGTTAGGATCGATAATTGCTGGGGCATGAGAATATTTGCATTTGACTTCTTGCTGAAAATAAGGACTATTAACGTCGTTCATCATGAGTCAGCTGTAGGAAGGTTATGAAACAAGTAGAGTACATGTGATCACATTCATAAATGATACACACAAATGGGTAAAAAAATACAAGTATTAGAACAGGGTTCATAACTAAGTGTTTATAGCATATTAATATCATGAAAAGCTTCTCCTGGAAAAAATGCAAAATGGATTACTGAGCTGAAAGAAGAAATGCATATTATGCTGAAAAGTAGTGAACTTCGAATTAACAGGTAATGAAACGTGTACTTAATATGTATGTACTCTAGTTGTCTTTCCCTAAACATTCAGTCATTATACTATGCGACATAAGACATACTGTCAAAAGGAACTGCAACAAATACTTAAATAACTACATAGCATCTCTTAACTAATAGTAAATATATAAACATCATTGTTCTCATCTGCAAAGAAAAACTTCATTATTCATATTATCATAACTTCCTCATTATCATCATCTGCAAAGAAAAAATCATTATTCATATTATCATCATCATTTAGTATCATCTGCAAAAGATAGACACTTCATTATTCATATTATTACCATTTACTTCATACAACTATTCATTGTCATTCATTACTTCTAGCATATATCATCACTAAAATTAACATCTGTAGTTCTGTCTGACAGTCTGCATCAATCGCCTTGTATTCTGAAAGAAAAATAATTAGTCAAGATTGCTATCATATGATGTGTATAGTATATTCTGGTTAATGCTTGTTAATTCTGATCCATTTACTCTTCATGACCAGATATTACATTTTCTTTCCTTCATTCTGAGGGTAAAATTTCCATTTCATAGTAAACCACTGTGGTTGTTTAATTTATTACTTTTTCATGGTATCGCTTTCTGAAAATGATGACTAAGGATTAATATCTTGCATTTAAATCACATATTCATTAAATGAAAACTTGTTTTTAGTGATATGATTAAGCATACAGCATAGCATGACAGAAAACGTATTGGGTCAAAATCATAGACAGTTTTCAAGTGCAAAAAATGTACACACAGTATCATAATGTAGTACCAATAAATGTAAAATAGACATGATGTTGAGATATCATAAGGCAAAATGTCAATGTCAACTAGTGTTCGTTGCATCTTAAAGGTTTCATAGTGCATACAGAGAAAAATTCTACTTACCATAGGAAAACAATCATACATACACAAAAAATCGAAAATGTGCACGGTCTGATATATAATGACAAGAAAAGCGACCTGCTAACCTTACCTTGCCGGGCACTTGCCAGGAAAAAATATGATAATCATCAGTAAGTGTTCATATCAATAACTGGAAAAGGCATTACAATGTGATATATCAGAAAGTATGTTCATTCAATAAAGGATTTAATATTGGAGACATGGTGATTGCCTTTGCTTTTTCTGGTTCTCAAAGTTTCAACATGTACTACATTGGGGTGAGGAATGCTGCGAATTCTGTATGGACCTGCGTATAGAACCTCAAATTTAATGCATCTACTCTTTCCTCTGTTGGATAAATAATGTGTGCGTGTTAATATCTTCTGTCCTATGTGAAAGTCACGGCGTGTACAAACCTGTTTCTGCTGTCGTCTCCGGCGCTCTGCGGCACGTTTGATGTTGTTGAGTGCAATGTCAATTATTTCATGGTGGCGTAGTCGACGAGATGTAGGAAAGGATACTAATACTTTAATTTTGTTAGGTGGTTCAACATTTTTCAATATAACAGTCGTAGATAGCACAGTGGATTCATTTGGTATGGAGTTAATTACATGTGTGTATCCCAATAATATGTCTTTTATGGCAGTATATTCTACACAGTTTACCAATTTCTTTCATCAGTCGTTCAGAAGGGTTCGAAGAAGAGTGATACCTAGATATATAGATCGGAGAAATGTTTCTAGCTCGTAACATACGTGTCCATATAGCAGATCGAAATTGCGGTCCATTGTCAGAAATTACTTTCAATACATGCCCTACATGAAATAAAAAATCTTTTACAAATGCATTCGAAATAGTTGTAGCAGTAGCTTTGCGTAACGGAGTGAAGGTAACAAATTTCGAAGTGAGTTCAACAGCGACAAAGATGTAACAAAAACCTCTATTAGATCTGGGAATCGGTCAAAAATGTCTACAGTGGCCATGTGTCTCAATTTAACAGGTACAATGGGATGTAACGGAGGAATATGTGAAGTCGTGTCTGATTTAGCTTTCTGGCAGATTTTACATGACGTTAAAACTCGTCGAATACGTTTCTCCATGTTCGCAAAATAACAGCTCTGTCTCAGTGTAAGAAAAAATTTTCTGGCTCCATAATGTGCGTAACTTAAATGAGTATACCAAATTAATTTGTTAACAAGTTCGTCAGGAATGCATAGTAACCAATTGTTGCTGTCAGGGTGAGGGCGGCGAAACAGAATATTATTGCGTACAGTATAATGGTAACATTATTCTTATCTTGCCAAAGGTGTTTAATTTCTTTCCGCAGGTTGTCTTTGCTCTGCTCTTGTGCTATGTCTCGTAATGATGCCGAAATAAAATTTTCGAATGCAACTTGTTGAATATACATGACGCTAAAATTTGCTTGGCAGAAGTTGGTTGCGATGTCTTGCTGATTGTTGCTGAGAGAACGGGATAGTGCGTCTGCTACAACATTTTGTGTACCAGGAATGTGAACAATTGTAAAATTAAATTCCTGTAAATAAAGTTTCCATCTGCTTAACCTGTCGTGTGTAAATTTTGCAGAAAGTAAAAATTGTATAGCTCTATGATCTGTGTAAACGGTCATATGTCTTCCATAAAGAAAATGCCTAAATCTCTTAAATGCCCATAATGTTTCAAGTTCTGTGACAGAATAATTGCGTTCAGCAGCTGCAAGAATGCGACTTGCAAAGGCGATGCTTTTAATTACTGTAGTACCGCCTTCTTCAATTTCCTGAAAAATGTGTACGTCTAAACCTGTGTTAGAACTGTCGGTGGCAATGGAAAAATTTCTGGTAGGATCTGGGTGTGATAAAACTGGTGCGTTCAACAAAGCTTGTTTCAGATTGACAAATTCAGACTGTGCTTGGCTATCCCAGAACCAAATAGCGTTTTTACCCGTCAATTGGCATAATCTAGGGGTGTCTAAAGCAGAGTAATGAATAAATTTACGGAAAAAGTTAATTAAACCCAGAAAGCTGCGTAATTGTTTCTTCGTCGTTGGAACAGTAATGTCACGTAAAGCTTGAAGTTTTTCCGGGTCAGGCGCAATGCCTTCTGCTGAAATTACATGTCCAATAAATCTTATAGAAGTCTTGCCAAAGTGTGATTTGCTAAGATTAATTGTGAGTACTTGTGCACGAAAAGTTTGCAACAGTTGTTCAAGAATCAGATTGTGTTCAGACCATTTAGCTTCTGCGATAAGGATGTCGTCTACATATGTAGTGATTCTGTCTTTAAGTTCTGTCGGAAGTATAGTATTCAAACCGCGAATAAATGCTGCTGATGAAATTGTTAAACCGAAAGGTAATTTGCAAAATTGATAACAATCACCAAAACAGGGAAAAGCTGTGTACTTTCTGCAGTTCGGATGGAGCTGAATTTGCCAAAATCCTAATTTCAAATCTAATGTAGAATAAACAGCAGTACTATGAAATTTCTATAGAAGTTCTTCTAGTGTTTGAGGGCGATCTGTTCATTAATAATAATGTCATTGATGTGACGCGAATCAAGTACGAGCCGAAGTGAGCCATCCTTTCTCTTAACAATATGGAGCGGGTTTATGTACGGAGTAACTGCCGGTTCAATAATTCCTTGGTCTAGCATTGCTTGTAATTCTTTCTTAACTTGTTCTCTGTGAATATAAGGAATAGGGTAATGTTTGGCTTTAGATGTGTCGTGCTGTTTAACTTGAAATTCATACATGAAACCGGACATAGTACCAGGGATGTTGTCAAAAACTGGAGCTTGCTGTAAAAGAATTTTGGGTAGCTCTGTACGTTCGTCGTCTGTATTTGCACTGCTCTCTTTAACTTTATCAGAAATCATTTGCATAACGTCATAGTCGGCTTCGTCTGGTGTATTGTAGTTGTGAACATACGTATCTGTGAACAATGTGGAATGACAGTTTATGCTACGTGATGCAGAAATGACCTCTGTCCGATTAATTGTTTGTTCTTCTGCAGATAAAGAGTGCTGAAATTCTAATGGCAGTTGTACATTTTCATCCTTTAACATTGAATAGTAATTTTGAAAGTCAATTATTGCGTCGTGTTGTATCAGAAAACTCGTACCTAAAATAACGTCTGTTGTCAATAAGGGAACAATCCAAAAATTTGAGTGAAACGTATGACCTGCAATACAAAATGATAAGTGTGTCTGTAACTTTACATCTACTCCTTTACCAGATACTGCTCCTTTTACTTCAGTTTTGACAAATGGTAACGTAGGATAAATATTCTCTTTGTTACATTCGTTGAAGATTTCTTCATTTATAACTGACATAGGCGATCCAGAATCGATTACTGCTGAAAATGTGGATGATCCAATCTTTACTTCAATGACAGGGTGGGAAATGGTTTTTTGAATAACTGGTTTTTTATGCAAAAGAGTGTCTCGGATGTCGTCAAAAGTAATAACATTTTCGTGAACAAGATTCTCTGTGTCAAAAGTATTGCTTGCGTTGCTGGAAGATGCAACGTGCACTATATCTAGTCAAATTCTTTCTGACGTGCTGTTATTTGCGGGAGGATGCTGTGGCATTTCAACTATTTGTACTGTTGTTATTTCTTCCTGACGTAATAGGTTCGGGATGATATCGACTGTCTGGTTCGTTCATGATACTTTGTTGTTGCGGATGATTCTTCTGCTGGAAATATCTACTGTTATTAAATGTACGCTGATATCTGTGCTCATTACTTTTACGTCTGTCATGATAGTTATTCCTATAAGGCGCGTTGCGGTAGGAATTGAAATGATGTTTTCTGTGCGTACTGATTTCCTTGTTGGGGTGCGTTACTATTTGGTGGAGCCGACGCTATACGTGTAGGCGGCGAAACATTAAAGATTGGTTGACCTTGCACATTACATTGTTGGTTAGGTATGCTAACGGGCTGGTTTTGTTGTTGTTTTGAGGAAAAACCTCTATTGTTACCAAAATGTGTTTCCTGTTGCTGATAATTCTGACGAGACTGATAATTAAAATTCTGTCTGTTATTTAAGTTCTGGTGGTTGTCATTCCTGGAGCGTCTTATCACCTTTGCTATTAAAATAGCGTGGCTGGTCGTAATTACTGTATGCTTGTTGTCCTTGGTTATGATGTGAAAAATTTTTGTTTATGAAAGAATAATCTGATTGCTGAACTTCCAAAAGCTGTAACAGATCTCTAAATGCCGAAATATTTTCTTTCTGCTGTCCTGTTAAAACTGATACTCTTAACGATCGTGGCAATTTAGAAATACATAATTGGATAAGTGCTGATTCACTGTATGGCTCACTTACGTATTGGTTTTGCTGTACCATGTGTTCAAAAATTTGCGTGACAGTGGGAAAATTTGAGTTCTCATAATTCGGTAGGCTAATTAATTGATCCTTGATTCCGCGCTGTGTCGTCTTCAAAAATGGCTCTGAGCACTACACGACTTAACTTCTCAGGTCATCAGTCGCCTAGAACTTAGAACTAATTAAACCTAACTAACCTAAGGACATCACACACATCCATGCCCGAGGCAGGATTCGAACCTGCGACCGTAGCGGTCGCTCGGTTCCAGACTGTAGCTCCCAGAACCGCACGGCCACTCCGGCCGGCTGTGTCGTCTTCGACCAGTACACTGACAGAAAAGCATTCTGAAATTCTTCTACCGAGTAGCATTGTCTCGCGATCGGTCTCATACGAGTTGCCGGTTCGCCTTCCATAAAACTGCAAATAAATTCAAGTCTGTGTGTTACTGGCCAAGTTGGTGGAAGGGCAATGCTAAATTGTTGTATCCAGTCCAAAGGGTGAATCTGTGTTCTGTCATTTTTAAATACCTTAAATTTCCTAACGGATAGAAAGTGCTTGTAACCAAAATTATCGTCTCTGAATGTCTGAACAGGTTCAGGATTGCATGATAATCTGTTTGTCTGTGACTGTTCAGAATCTAAGTCACATACTCTCTGTAAATTACCTAACCTATACTGGCCGTGTAAGTGTGACAAATGTTCAGAATGTGGCATATGCGGTGACGTGTTAGAGGCTGAATTTTTTTTTTATTTCTGTCGCTTCTTGCTGTAAAGATGACAATTTTCTACGCATTGTATTGTTGGACGAACCTATCTCACTGACTGTCTGATGTAAATTTTGGAATTCGGGTGTTTGATTAAACGAAACTGGTGAAGTATCGTCTGATGTGATGTCATTGTTATTTTCGATAACGTCAATACGATTGGCCAATTCATCAAATTTTTCAGTCAGTGCTTTTACGTGATCGTCGTTTTTAGTGTCACAAGCATTAATTGTTTTTGTATTTTGACATGTGGTTTTGTTCAAAGTCTTAGCGTCTGCTTTAATGGCATCAGGATCTTGTATAGTTCCAACTTTTCAAGTCTGTTGGTCATTGTCTGAAAGTCTAATGTGTGTGTGTCTGTTTTTATTTTAAGATCGGAGATTTCATCATGCAATTCGGTGTTCAACTGTTTGATTTCGTCTGATACTGTAGCAATATTGTTGTCTACGTATGTGTTTGCCTTCGTAAACATTTTACGCTTATCTTCCTGTCTCTGTGCAGTAATTGTTTCCATGACTTGTTTCTTTACTTTATTCTGTCCCTGTATAAATTTACGGTAACGCGTTTCACTGTTTTGTAGGTGATGATTAAAACGTTCGTCGATTTGACTGTTTTGTTGTTCAAATTTCTTGTCGACTTTCGCATCCAGTGTGCGTGAAAGTTCTGCTGACATTAATTTAAACTCGTCGCGTAACTGTGTTGCGTTTTCTGAACATTGTTTAGCAACTGCACTAATTTCATCTCTAAGTAATTTTGTTGTGGCTGCTTGCGTATTACTTAATTCTTGTGCAACAGATCTAATTTCTTCACTACTGTTCCTAGCACAAGCCTTAATTTCCTCGCGTAATTGTTCTTTAGTATCATGACATTGCACGGCAACGGCTGTAATTTGTTCACTAAGCTGTTTGAAATTGTTGTCTTGTTTTTCATTAAGTTGTTTGTTCGATTGATTAAGGTTGTCGTGTTTTTCATTCAAATTTTCATTAAGTTGTTTGTTCGATTCATTAAGTTGTTTGAGATTTTCATTAAGTTGTAGCAATAATGCCATAACTTGATTCATGCCAAAATAGCGACTCTATTTTCTGTGCTGTGTGATGGTGTATCTGCAAGTGTCACGTTTTGTCTAACCATTTGGTCATTGTCTGATTCACGAAAAGGTTTGCTAATTGGATGTGCACTGTTGGTCACTACATCGGAATCAAACAAATCTGACGTACTTTGAGTACATTGTTCACCTTTGTTAAAAACAATTATCTGTTCGCTACGTAAATTTTGCAAATCAGGCGTGTCAAACTGGACAGCGTTCATTGTAACGAAAAGTGCTGCGTCATCAACTGTCGTTGTGGACACACTTGAATTTGTTTGCTCATCATTTAGATTAGAATCATTACTGGTGGTCGGTCCGCACTGATTGTCTGTAACTGGAGGATTATCATCAAGACACTGAGTGTCGCTAGTATTATCAGTCAAATTATTCAAGTCAGCTTTTTCACTCATTAAGGATCGCTTTGTACTGTTAGCAGCTTTTCGCGGCATTTTCGCAACTCAAAGTTAAGCACAAAATCAAACAAAGGCAAAGCAAAAATGGAACAAATACAGTTACAACAAAGAGCAATAAATTGCCGATGATCTGTGAAAGAAAGAGTGACAAATTAGTAAATGCTTTGCGCCAGATGCAAACCACCTTTAACAATAGTGTAAATAAGAGCAGATATATGACTACTTCTCAGAAATTCACAAAGAAAATATGACCCTGGCCGGTTGTTGACAAGTGTAACCTCCACACAATAAAAGTAATATGAATAATATTCACATTTAGTGTAACCTCCCAACAGAAAATTTCCGTAACCTCCCAACAGTAAAAATATAATTATTTATAATTCACATTCAGCGTAACCTTCCAACAGATACACTCCAAAACCTCCCAACAGTAAAATTTCGTAACCTACCAATAATATAATGTGACTAATCTCTCAATAAAACTGTCGCTCACATATAACTTTTCAATAATTGACTGTGAATTTAAACTGGTAAATTCTGGACGTCAGCAGTGCTGCATCTTGGCCCTGAAAATTCATTCTGAATAATTTGAAAAATCTTACCTCAATTAGGTCGCCGGATAACGCGTATATATCTGCTCCTATAAGAAATTTTTCTGGCGCAGCTCAGTGCAATACTGGCCGATAGATTTGTCCTGTATATAAGGAAACAACTGATTTTTCTTTTCAATAATCGGGATGACCAAGGATTGGAGAAATTAGTAAATTCTTTAAATTGAAATGAATGATTGTCAAAAGTTACTTTTTATCAGAAAGATTATTATTAAGAGATTTCTTTAGGCACATTTACATGGGACTTGATATAACAATACTACATATGCGCGAGGCTGCTTTTACCTTATACTACAACGCTCAGGCTCCGCCATCACTCCACACGACCGGCCCAGCAAACACGATACACCAGACTCCTCACTAGCAACAACTACTACAACTGCTACACAGTTCCTACTGCAGTCAACACTGCTCTTTGGTCTGAGACTCTCTTATAGCTTACATATCGCAGGCAGCGCGTGAGCAATCCATCGAAGTTACATCTGCTCGAGTGCGCTAGCAATGAATTTCTTAGTAATGGACCTCTTACAGTGTGTACAGCTGTCTGGACCACCACCTCTGAAGGTCTCGCAGTATGATGGTACAAGATACAATGTGTAGTTTTCATGAGCAATAAAAATGCAGAAATTATGTTTATGTTGATCTCTATTCCAATTTTCTGTCAGACACCAGAACTCTCGGAACCAAGGTGGTGCAATTGTTTTTTATGTTATTATATACCTTCCACTGCTAGTGGTGCGACCTGCCGTCTTTGAGTGGTTATTGCAGTAACGTCTAACATAGGCAATGGTCGCATTATTGTTGATGGAGTATGTATGCCAGCAATCTATTACAGTCTCTGTTGTCTATGAATTTTTAACCCGGGGAAAATTTTTGTTTAATGTTTGCGTAACTTGGAAATAAAACACATAATTGGATAACATATGCACCAGTCAGTGAGCCGTTACTTGTAGGTCCAGAATCTGCAGTGATACATTGATTTTTAATTATTTTGTGTTTCTTTCGCAGACATGCGTGTCCCGATGTGTGACGAGTCTTGCCAGCACTGGGACGTTACAACTCGTACATGTCACTCTAATGTGAGTTTCGAATTTCTTACTGGATCTCGATATGCAGCTCAACAAGTACTCCACATTTACTTTTGTTATTTGAAAGTGCTCAGTGAACGGCGCTTCGTTTTCGAGCAAAGCTTCCTTTGTAACGCTACCGCGTGTTTGGCGCTACCGCGTTATTTCCCCCCAAAATCGACTTCCAAGTCCAACATTTATGCTATCTCTCCATCTTACTGGCTTCTTGGCCCAGTTGTAACCCATGAGCTGAATGGCAACACAAATATCCGTCCGAACTGTAGTGTAGTCGATAGCCGTCGCGCTGGTAAGTGCTGTCGACGCCACAAAGATGCTCCTTGCTATCGCAGCATCGCTCACCACACCGATGAGACGGAAGTAGCAAGACACTCCCATAAAAGTTCTGCGCGCCACCATCAACGGCCTGTCTTGAAAGAGACCGTCACACCGACACGAGGTCAGTTCTACACCAAGCTACATTTCAGTCCACAGTAAGCAGCGATAAGAGTACCGTGGCAATCACTTAGACTCTTTCATGTTAATCTTTATGCCCTTTTATATGTTTGTGAGTTCTGAACAGTGCTACAGGCAAGAGTTTGTACTGAATGAACAGAGCTATGAGAAATAGCTTCTATTGAAGAGTGCTCCGAAGTGTATTACAGTCTATTTCAGCGCAAGTGTTACACTGATTTTGTCTACATATATGAATGTGCCTACACTACGAACCAGTCACAGCAAAGAAGTTGTATAACGAAAGATGAGTGTTCATTTCGACTGTAAATATATTTCAGTTCTTACATGTTGAGCGTGCATTAATCATGCTATTTGTCACCCTTTCGCCACGCGGTCTGAGGCGCCTTGTCACGGTCCTCGCCCCTCCCCCCCCCCCCCCCCCCGCCCAGATGTTCGAGTCCTCCCTCGGGCGTGGGTGGGTTGGGGGATCGATGACCTCAGCAGTTTGGTCCCATAAAACCTTACTAAAACCTTACTACAAATTTCCAAAATTTATCTCCTGTTTAGAACCCAATTAATTTGTGACAACCAATCAAAAGATTAAATCTCATAGATAACGCCATACTCAAAACTGTGCCACCAAAATTTTGACAAGAGCGTACAGAAACACAACGCCATTGCCGTATTGATTGTCATGTCACATGCTGCGGCGTCACTTTAGTTGTACGTGGAAACGCGGCTTAACTTCCAGTGATACGGCAAACGCCAATGGAATTCGAATGTATCCACACGTGGAAACATGGCTTTACACGCACCGTCGGAAGTGCCAAGTTTCATTGCGAGTATAGAACTTCGAAAGCAATTTTTCCCAGAACTTGTAAAAATGGAGGAATGTGGGGGAGGTAGGAAACTCGTGTTATCTCGGCTGGTTTCTCGAGTTGTCCCCTTCGTAACAAGCACGATTTTCTTCTTAGCCTTGTCAGCGCAGCGACTCTCTCCTTGCTACGCTGGCTGAGTTCTCGCTACGGCGGACGCTTTCCTTTTGTGAGCAGTTCCCTGTGACTCAGTGGCCGGCTGTTTTGCTCCGAGCGCTGACTGCGTAATACGTACGTACCTTTCCACGAGAGCTGTGTACTGTGTTCTAGTGTGGCGCGGCTGTGCGGACACGTGGTTCTGCTGCGGCGCAGATCGCTGCAGCGCTTTTTTCCACGCCCATCTCCGGTACGTAAAGCCAACAATTTGTCGTAGGACAACAATAACGTAAAATACAAGCACCTATTTTAGTCCGATTTCCACGCGATGAAACGTGACCGGTGTCAATAAAATGCCGTTGTATGTTACGTGCGTACTGAGCGACTATCTGCTGTGTGTAGTCATATTAGTGACTTAGCGTACGAATCTTCTAAGTCTTTGCTTTTGAGACAAAATACTACTGCGACATCCTGAAGGTCACCAAGAAACTAGATAGTCAGGTAGATTTTGCTTAATTTCCGAGAAGCGCTTGGCCGGGTATCACACCAGTATGACAGCACTGTCCGTTCAGCTGGTACAGCTAGCCTGCAGTGGCGTGGCCAGCTGCAGTTCACACGTAAAAAGAGACGAGCAGAGGAGCAATACAGCTTCGAATGTCATTTAATTTTTAATCAGAATGAAATAATGCACTGCAAATGTCCCACAATACGCTTCTTAGACGACTAGACGAAAACCGCAGCACGTTATCGTTTTTTAGCTAACGTACTATCGTAATTAAAAACAAGAATGATGCATAAGCTGTGTGTAACGTAAGAGAGTATTGAAGGATTTCACTGCACAGTTAAATATTGAAGCCACTGAAGGTATTACTTAGTCAGTCGTCTGGTAATCCCTTAGCTCCTTCCTTATCCGAAACAGAAAAATACATTTCTGTTCTGAAACTGTCTCCTGATACGTTGTTAACGAGCCTATCAACAACAGAATCCACAAAGTCAACCAGGTGGAGCATTTTCTCTTCTTTTATGACGACCGTTCTATATCCCGCCAGCGTTCGGCAGTTCCAGTACTTCTCGGGCGAGATCCCGCAGCTTGGTTCCACATCAGTTCTGTTGGGTTCATATTGTAATGGTACAGTAGCAAACGAAAAAATGCAGCGTTTCTACGATTTGTTCGATGCTGTGAAAATTGTTGTTTTTCATGTTTCTACGATACGTATCTACCTCTGTGGTATAAAACGGTGGACATAGTTCAAATAAAGAGGATTTGGTTTTTCAATTTTGCTTTAAAAATTAAATTGTTATGTTTTCTTAATTTCAATGACTTTTATGAGCATTCTTTCATAAAACATCGATAATTAAGAATTTGTATTTGAAATGGAAATAGGAATTTCGCGTCCAATATGTAATTAGAAACAAGAAGTTGTACATTATTCATAAAAATGGTGATGAGTTTTATAATTACGAGATGTAGGTATTTCAAATTGAACGAGAAAAAGAATATGGTACCGTGGGGTTTTCAACCGCACGAACATCCACATTTATATCACATTCCGTTACCCTACTGACTGCGCTACACTTTCAATACAAAGTTTTTTTTTTTAATAAAAACATTTATTAAAGAAACCATGTTACACATTCCAAATACATATTAAGTGCATATGCTAACCAGGTACACAGGTTATACATGAAATGATTAAGATTTTGTTACTGACTAATTATGAGTAACTTATGAAGGATATCAACAAGTTGGTGGGATACTTTCTATATTAATGTACACAAGGAAATCGTCTCTCTGAGGGACAGATTAAGTGTAAAAACTGATCTTTAATCTTCTCAGCTTAGTCAGACTAGCTATGAGCACTGCACATAAATGTATGGAAGTCACCAAACACAGAACATGGAAGATTTATGCCCACCGCACGTAAAAACGATTTAATAATCATATTAGACAATTTCTGAAATACTTGAGAATAGCGGAAAGGAGATATTATAAAGCTGATTAGCCTTCCAACTGCACTTTCTGACATTAGTTGAATGTTAATCTTATGGTTTTAACAATCGATAAGGACATTTCCATAAAACTGCCAATTTCCAGATTTCTGATACAAACCAATAATGCAGCTTTAATGTTTTGTGTTTTGACACTATTAGACACACAATCTGACTGTCACATAAGTTCTGTACATTAGCTTATAAAATTTCAAAAATTACTCTCTGAAGTTGAAAAAGCACACACCAATAATATACAGCAAAATTTTAAATAATATCCTTAAGGTAAATACGATACGTCACTGTCAACACAGTCTTCTTTTTTTTATATTAACGAACACCCATTCTTTCAAATATAATTTTTATCATATTACCGAACTTCTCCTTGTGATTCGAATACCTTCTAATAGAGTTCAAGGTACACACGCTATGGTGTTGTCGGATCTTAATTTGTTAAGGACGTAATTAACAAAATTTCCCCGCAACCAGTACACAGCGTTATTTTTTGCCTCTGCTTCAGTCCTGTGTAGCAATGGCTATATACTCAGGGGATGTCCTTGTAATCTGAGCTATTTGCTCCCGGATCCACTTCCAACTATTCATGTGACCACTGCAAGTATATCTATGAATTATTGTGTCAACTAGATGGAATTGTTGACATAAATTTGTTTCACAGAGTCCGATTGCGTACAGTCTTTCATTGGTGCTATGTTGTTAACTGTCTTGTACCGTGACGTTTTTGTATTAGACATGAGCACATCAATACCAATGTTATTCCAAATCTCAGTCCACTCAATGTTTGGAAACTATCGTTCTATTTTGTTCCTTCCTTTGCTTTTCTTTCGTTCCTGCATTATGGCTCTTGATATTAAGTGTCGTGACTGCCTGAGTTCGACACTTACATAACTAAGCTCAACATAGAAAATCCTCACTTGCTGTAAATGACTGTTGATATTCTGCACGTCAATCGGGGGAAGCAGGCTTCGAGGTTTAATGACCTCAAAAAGTTGGCTGGCTATTCTTTCTAGCGAGTCTCTCATTTCATTAACTTGCCTTTTGATAGAAAGGCTTTATCCGTTATATCAGTTAATCGTAGTCCACCATTTCTAGGATCTAAAATGGCTTCTTTAGCATGTACTCTGAACACTTCACCTCTCCCCAAAAAGTTGATGATTTTGGACATTATTCTCCTCGCTATCATTCTCGGTATTGGAAACAGCTGGGCGGTATAATAAGCTTTAACAAGGATGCATGAGTTGATATACTTTGTTCTTTGAACTTGGTTCATATATCGAGTTAAATTCTCTATAATGGCTCCTTGCACTTTATCTGCTGCAACTTTCCAATTTAAAGCCGGCATCTTCATGGGGTATGCTGTCAGGGTTGTAAGTAGGCTCTTTACGTTTTCTTATTGGTAACGCCACGTAGCGCTCTGTAAGAAAATCACTGGCTGTGCTGTGTGCAGTCTGTGGCTGGTTTGCATTGTTGTCTGCCATTGTAGTGTTGGGCAGCGGCAGCTGGATGCTAACAGCGCGTAGCGTTGCGCAGTTGTAGGTGAGCCGCCAGCAGTGGTGGACGTGGGGAGAGAGATGGCGGAGTTTTGAAATTTGTAAGAATTGGTGTCACGAACTGATATACTATTAAGGTAAATACATTGTTTGTTCTGTATTAAAATCTTTCATTTGCTAACTATGCCTATCAGTAGTTAGTGCCTTCAGTAGTTTGAATCTTTTATTTAGCTGGCAGTAGTGGCGCTGGCTGTATTGCAGTAGCTTGAGTAACGAAGATTTTTGTGAGGTAAGTGATTTGTGAAACGTAGAGGTTATTGTTAGTCAGGGCCATTCTTTCATAGGGATTTTTGAAAGTCAGATTCCGTTGCGCTAAAAATATTGTGTCTCAGTTTAAGCACAGTCTTGTATATTATTGTTCTAAGGGGACGTTTCAGGGTGATCCCAAGTGTTTTATGTTGTCTTTCTAATTTAGACCACTCGACGCTGATATTATCAAAACCTCTGAGATTTAACATCTTACTTTTTTTTCGTTTGCATTGGCTCAAGATGCTCTACAGTACGAATCAGTCACCGTTGCTAGCGTGGTTACCTCGTCCTTATTCCTTATAATGACCCCTATATCGTCAGCATAGGCCCTTGTAAATATTTTAATTCCTGACGACGTTAAGCCTTTTAATCTAGCATGGACATGTCTGAGGAAAGGTTCCAGCGAAATGGCGAAGTGCGACATGGACAGAGGACTTCCTTGAGGAACACCTCGTTGTATTTGCATCGGCCTCGATTATTGACAATTCACCGCTATTTTAGCGTTTATTCCAGTTGCTATGTTCTTAATCAACTATGTGACCTTATCGTTGAAACCTATTTTCTTCAATGTCTGCAGAATATATTCATGATTTACTACATCGAACGCTTTATAAAAATCTAAAAACAGTAAAACACACTTTATGTTTGCTACAGAAGTTATTGCAATGATATCCCTGAATTCTGCTAGATTTTGAAAAATGGTTCTGCCTTGGGCGCAGTTCTGATGTTAACTAATAATTTTGTCTGGAAGGCATGAAATTCTCTTGTTTACTATTCTGTCCATTAATTTGTAAACAGAATTCAGCAGTGAAATTGGATGAAAATTATTTAAATCTTTGTTTCCATTATTTTTTGGCACCAGAAAAATTTTACTCTCCTTAAACTCAGCCGGAATCATTTTACCCTGAATAACTTCATTTACAATGTCCGTGATTTTCGTACGTACTATTGGCCAGTAACGGAGGGGGGTTTTTGGTGGTGAGGCGCACAGAGTCTCATACGCGTCCTCTTCACTGACAACCTCGAGAAAATTTTCGTTGTAATCTTCTGTCAGCTATGGGGCTAGGATGTCAAGAAATTCTTCCAAGGAAGCGTCACTACTTTCATGTACAGAATATAGCTCGCAGTAATAGAGATAAATCTCGTCCATGATACCCTGCTGGGTTCTGAGAATCGTATCGTGTTTTGTTCGAATTTCATCAATAAAAGTCTGTCTCCCGTTTTTCGTATGCTTCACTAAAAAGTAGTTTCATCTTCTGATACCGAAATTGCCTACAATTTTATTTTCAACCCTTCCATTTGTCTTCTCTTGACATTAAGTAAATTCACTTTGACTTTTTTGATGTCTGCCATCCGAAGTGAGGAACCTGCTGAGACTTGATCATACAGATCTCTCAGAATGGAATAGCAAAATTCTGTAGTGCATTTCATGTCTCTTGCGCTCTGTGCACTGTATTAAATAAGAACCTTCCTCAACTTTGGCTTCGCCATTTTAACCCACCAATCAATAGCAGTGGCATATCTACTACTAGCGCTCAGACATATTCCCCATGTTCCTTTAATCAGGTCTTCTAAATCAAGATTTACTAACAAGGAAGTGTTCAAATTCCACTGATTCTTGAACCGGGGAACTGGTTGTCTTGTTAGATTTATGCACACTAAGACACTTGAATGGTCTGAAAAGAACGTAGGAACGGTTTCTACCTTTGTGACGGAAGTTTCAAGATTGTTAGAAGCTGCCGTGACATAAGTGAACTCAATAGTGGAGGGGTATTTAGTTTCCCATATATCCTTTAATTCTAAACCAGTAACTAGTTGTTTTAGTTCACTTGAGAAATTATAATTTGGTAACTGATCTTTTCGATTTAAAACATAATTAAAATCACCTCCAAGTAATAACTGTCTTGGAGTTGGCTTAACAAGTATGTCAGGCTATCTTTGAAGAAATGTGCCCTGTCAGCTCGGTGAGATCTTCCTGAAGGGGCATACAAGTTGATGATAGTCACATCATAGATACTTAGTCCTATTCCCCTTCCAGATTCCAGTCGTTCCACCCCGCTTACTGTAATCCCTTCCCTCACCAAAACAGCTGTTCCAACACTTGTTTCAGGAGACACATTTATGTAACTGACAAAACCGGGAATTACTGAATCCGAAATTAGAACTTCTTGTGACAGGCAATATCAGTCGCGTATTCGTACAAAAATTCCTTAAGCGCCGATAATTTCAAACCGAACGTAATTTTATTTATTTTGTAGTGGTGACAGAATAAAATTGCGCCATTGTGCTGTCACTATGTTGTTGATTTGATGAACTAATTTAGTTTCCCGTGGTTCAGGTTTCAATTAAGCTATAACAGTTTGCTCGGAAGGCTGAACATGGAATAACACTTGAATCAGTGTATTAGTTACTGTCCCGTTTTTTTTTCTACTTCTGATTTATTTTTTCTCGTGTACCGCAAGCAGACTGATTTCCTGGTAAACTTTCTGATTTTTCCTCCAATGATTCGTGTAGGGCCGTTTCGGACCGAACAGTCTTTGGGCTTGGGTCGCCCTTTCTGGATTTTCCCTTCCGATGGTTACGAGCTACATTCTCATATGGTTGCGTCGGTATTTTACAACTCGGCTCTTCTGGAGCAGCAGCAGCAGCAGCAGCAGCAGCAGCAGCAGACACTTCCGCAGTTTCTGTTGCCGGCGCCTGTCCTGAGGTGTTGACCGTGATTTAAGTTTGGTCACCACTTCCTTGTTCTTTATTAATATAACTTACTTCCTGATCGAGGGAAACAAATGGAGACTTCAGTTTCGCACCCTCTCTCTGAATTTGTTTATTAACAAACAGCTGCTGATCTTTGCAATCGGCTACTGCACCTGTTGTTTCTTGCAAATTAATACTGATTACACCACTTTCATTTTCTGGTACCGTATGTGCATTATCTTTCTGTTCATCAGTTTTCATTCGCATTTGGCCTTCCAGTTGCTCTGCCTCCTCATCGCACTGTTTTTGCTTGCGAAGTGAGGGAGTTGGACAGGTGAGATCGTCCTCTGAACAACTATCAGGTGTCTCCAGAGGTCGTTTTTTCGGTTTCATTTCAGTTTCACGAGTGGTGGGAACAGAGTTTCCCTTTGTTGTTAACGGGGGAAATTGACTGTTATCGTGAAGGGAGACACGAACTTGGCTCGCTGTGTTAACATCCTCAGCCAGTTGATCCGGGCTATTCTTTGGTAACAGATCATTCAAGGTAAGCTTCTGACGCTGTATCAAATTACTTTTAAGAACAACAGTTCGCCACGGACATTCCTGTCTGAAGTGGCCGGTTTTGTTACATATATGACATGTAGCTTCCTGACCTGTATAAACAATTTATGCCATATACCCACAAACAGTTACATGAGACGGAATATTCGTCTTAACGTCCATCTCTGTACAGCGGACCCCGTTGAAACACTACAGTTTAAAGCGAGGCGACCATCTTCCATTTGCAACTGTTTTGAAGTCCCCGTAGTTTGAAAGAGCTTCCTTAATCTTACCATTTTCAATTTCAAAGGGAAGATTCAAGACACGAACGGTTTTGTAATGAATGGCCGCTCTATAGATGGAAACCTTGCTTTCACAACCATTTCTGTTCACAAAATCTATTTCACAACCCCACTTTCGCAACACTTCATCAACAGTTGCAGTACTGATTAACTTGACAAAAACACAGTATTTTTCCTGATCCAGTTGCCAGGTATGGACGGTTTCAGAATTGAGACCAATTACCTCTGTAATCCAGTCATCTCTTTCCAGGGATGTCGGCTGAACAGGATGGGATTCCTTGTCAAAAGCAAATACCAGAGTATTCTTCCTGAGGTTTGTAGCCATGGTTAAACCAGCGATGAAATTTCGGTTAAACAACCGAAATTCCAATTAGCAGCAGCAAGACCAGAAAGAGCGATCAGATCACAAGGAATATGAACAAACACGGAGATTAACGGACGGACAGCACTCGGCGAAGCACAAGTGCAGTGCTGTAAACACGGAAATGCAGCGCAGCAGTTAACAGCGGCCACTCGCTAACGCGGCTGAAACGGAACTGAGTTTGGGAACTGAATTATGTACAACACTGAGAAAACTTCAAAGCCGATTATCTTCGTAAATTGATGAAAAACATTAAGAACATCCTATTTCTCGGCACTTTTTAACCGTGTTCCACGTGCATGTTTCACTACGGAGCAGAAAGCAGACTCAGCCATTTTCATTTTGCGCATAATCAGCACGACAGTCAGAGCACAACGCTGCAGAGGCAATGACTGTACACGTTTTTTGAAATAAAAACTACATAGATAAAGTGTGATTAAGAAAAAACGTTGATGGCTGTTAATACATATCTTAAAGTTCTATTTAACATAACTTAGTAATAAGATCTAAAACATAAGTAAGACCTACTTCCAAGAGCGTAACAACGCCAGTGTACGTGTGCTAAAGATTCTGACCCATCATTGCGTTTGTGTTTGCGACAGGTTTATTCTTATGCTGTATGGATTATAAGCCCTGAGATGGGTCCCCCGCCCCATATACACTGATATACACTGCCAGATATACACTGTCAACAGTGCTGAAGGTCAGGGCCGGATGAAAGTTTAGTGTTTCTCTGCGATATCTTGTGTTCACGTGTGGTTTCAGTCTTCCGTGGAGCAGTGCATTGACGTATGTTTGGTAGCGAGCGAAATATGGGCAAGGGCCTACGTGTAGTGCTATTCCAGTCGGCGTGCGTAAAAGGCGTAAAGACAGAAAATCTAAAACTGTCGTATCGAATACACTGAAAATTTTTACCTATTGGCCAACGTGTAGAAACCAGGAATATAATAAATTTTGCCATAGTTTATTAAATGACGACAAAATCTTCTTATATTTCGAAATAGACTGTATTCCAGATAGACAGTGCAGTAACATCGGCAGAATCTGTAGATGCTAGCATGTTTTTTCGATTGTCCAAGAAAGGGGTACAGGAAATCTACGTAACTGGACGATTGCGACAAAAAGTTTGCGTGTTGAACCGTTCTTAGACAGTACTGCACAAGAGAGTATCCAACACAAGCAAAATACAAAGTGTTGTCGGTGGAAAGTTTAGTATTCTGGCTCAGATACCTTCGTTGTTTGTCTTCTCTGCTCACTTGGTTTGTCGTTCGGAACCTGATATAATGAACGAAAATTTGCAGTGAAATGGAGAGACATGGCGGCAGAAAGAACGACGTTTTGTGTACGCCGGCCGCGGTGGTCTCTCGGTTCCAGGCGCGCAGTCCGGAACCGTGCGACTGCTACGGTCGCAGGTTAGAATCCTGCCTCGGGCATGGATGTGTGTGATATCCTTAGGTTAGTTAGGTTTAAGTAGTTCTAAGTTCTAGGGGACTGATGACCACAGCAGTTGAATCCCATAGTGCTCAGAGCCATTTGAACCTTTTTTTTTTTAGTTTTGTGCACAATGCATTTACTGCAAGCTGGGGACAATAGTCTTGTAGTATACTTCGATAAAACTTGTTGTTGTGGTGGTGGTCTTCAGTCCAGTGACAGATTTGATGCAGCTCTCCATGCTACTCTATCCTGTGCAAGCTTCATCATGTCCCAGTACCTACTGCAACCTACATCCTTCTGAATCTGTTTAGTTTATTCATCTCTTGGTCTCCCTCTACGATTTTTACCCTCCACGCTGCCCTCCAATACTAAATTGGTGATCCCTTGATCCCTCACAATATGCCCTCCAACCAATCCCTTCTTCTAGTCACGTTGTGCCAAAAATTTCTCTTCTCTCCAGTTTTATTCAATACCTCCTCGTTAGTTACGTGGCCTACCCATCTAATCTTCAGCATTCTTCTGTAGCAACACATTTCGAAAGCTACTATTCTCTTCTTGTCTAAACTATTTATCGTCCACGTTTCACTTCCATACATGGCTACACTCCATACAAATACTTTCAGAAACGACTTCCTGACACTTAAATCTATACTCGATGTTAACAAATTTCTCTTCTTCCGAAACACTTTCCTTGCCATTGCCAGTCTACATTTTATATCCTCTCTACTTCGACCATAATCAGTTATTTTGCTTCCCAAATAGCAAAACTTATTTATTACTTTCAGCGTCTCATTTCCTAATCTGATTCCCGTAGCGTCACCCGATTTAATTCGACTACATTCTATTATCATTGTTTTGCTTTTGTTGATGTTCATCTTATATCCTCCTTTCAAGACACTGTCCGTTCCGTTCATCTGCTCTTCCCGGTCCTTTGCTGTCTCTGACGGAATTACAATGTCATCGGCGAACCTCAAAATTTTTATTTCTTCTCCATGGATTTCAGTTCCTACTCCGAATTTTTCTTCCGTTTCCTTTACTGCGTGCTCAATATACAGATTGAATAACATTGGGGATAAGCTACAACCCTGTCTCACTCCCTTCCCAACCACTGCTTCCCTTACCCTCGACTCTTCTAACTGCCAAATTGTAAATATCCTTTCGATCCCTGTATTTTACACCTGCCACCTTCAGAATTTGAAAGAGAGTAGTCCAATCAACATTGTCAAAAACTTTCCCTAAGTCTACAAATGCTAGAAACGTAGGTTTGCCTTTCCTTAATCTTTCTTCTAAGATAAGTCGTAGGGTCAGTATTGCCTCACGTGTTCCGACATTTGTACGGAATGCAAACTGATCTTCCCCGAGGTCGGCTTCTACCAGTTTTTCCATTCGTCTGTAAAGAATTCGCGTTAATATTTTGCAGCTGTGACTTATTAAACTGATAGTTCGGTAATTTTCACATCTGTCAACACCTGCTTCCTTTGGGATTGGAATTATTATATTCTTCTTGAAGTCTGAGGCTATTTCGCCTGTCTCATACATCTTGCTCACCAGATGGTAGAGTTTTGTCAGGGCTCTCCCAAGGCCGTCAGTAGTTCTAATGGAATGTTGTCTACTCCCGGGGCCTTGTTTCGACTTAGGTCTTTCAGTACTCTGTCAAACTCTTCACGCAGTATCATATCTCCTATTTCATCTTCATCTACATTCACTTCCATTTCTATAATATTGTCCTCAAGAACATCGCCCTTGTATATACCCTCTATATATTCCTTCCACCTTTCTGCTTTCCCTTCTTTGCTTAGAACTGGGTTGCCATCTGAGCTCTTGATATTCATACAAGTGGCTCTCTTTTCTCCAAAGGTCTCTAATTTTCCTTTAGGCAGTATCTATCTTACCCCTAGTGACACGCGTTTCTATATCCTTACATTTGTCCTCTAGCCATCTCTGCTTAGCCATTCTGCACTTCCTGTCGATATCATTTTTGAGACGTCTGTACTCCTTTTTGCCTGCTTCATTTACTGCATTATTGTATTTTCTCCTTCCATCAATTAAATTCAGAATCCCTTCTGTTGCCCAAGAATTTCTATTAGCCCTCGTCTTTTTACCTGTTTGATCCTCTGCTACCTTCACTATTTCATCTCTAAAAGCTACCCATTCTTCTTCTATTGTATTTCTTTCCCCCATTCTTGTCAATCGTTCCCTAATGCTCTCCCTGAAGCTCTCTACAACCTCTTTTTCTTTCAGTTCATACAGGTCCCATCTCCTCAAATTTCCACCTTTTTGCAGTTTCTGCAGTTTTAATCTGCAGTTCATAACCAATAGATTGTGATCAGAGTCCACATCTGCCCCTGGAAATGTCTTACAATTTAAAACCTGGTTCCTGAATCTCTGTCTTACCATTATATAATCTATCTGAGACCTTCCAGTATCTCCAGGCTTCTTCCATGTATACAGCCTTGTTTTATAATTCTTGAACCAAGTGTTAGCTACGATTAATTTATGCTATGTGCAAATTTGTACCTATTACGTTTCCTTCTCTTCCTTTTCCCACTGTCAAGTTCCAGTCACGCATGACTATTAAATTTTCTTTCGTCTCTCTTCACTACATTTCATCAATCTCTTCGTCATCCGCGGAGCTAGTTGGCATATAACTTGTCCTACTGTGGTAGGCGGGGGCTTAGTGTCTATCTTGGCTACAATAATGCGTTCACTATGCTGTTTGTAGTTGCTTACCCGCATTCCTATTTTCCTATTCATTATTAAACCTACTCCTGCATTACCTTTATTTGATTTTGTGTTTATAACCCTGTAGTCACCTGCCCAGAAGTCTTGCTCCTCCTGCCACCGAACTTCACGAGTTCCTACTATATCTAACTGTAACCTATCCATTTCCCTTTATAAATTTTCTAATCTGCCTGCCCGATTAAGGGCTCTGACATTCCACGCTCCGATCCGTAGAACGCCAGTTTTCTTTCTCTTGATAACGACATCCTCTTGAGTAGTCCCCGCCCGGAGATGCGAATGGGGGACTATTTTACCTCCGGAATATTTTACCCAAGAGGACGCCATCATCATCTAACCATACAGTAAAGCTGTATGCCCTCGGGAAAAATTACGGCTGTAGTTACCCCTAGATTTCAGCCGTTCACAGTACCAGCACAGCAAGGGCGTTTTGGTTTGTGTTACAAGGCCCCTGCAACTACTGGAAAGGCTGCTGCCCCTCTTCAGGAACCACACGTTTGTCTGGCCTCTCAACAGATACCCCTCCGTTGTGGTTGCACCTACGGTATAGCTATCTGTATCTCTGAGGCACGCAGGCCTCCCCACCTACGGCAAGGTCCATGGTTCATGCGGGGAGGCGATAAAACTTAGGCATCACAAAACCATACCCACAAATATATTTTGCTCGACTTTAACAGAAATATTGGCCTTGAAAATACATACATTTAGTTTTTCACAGCACATATCGGCGATTTGGATTTGCTTATAGTGACAAATGTTCAGTTAAGAACTGAAAACCAAAAAAATTTCGTGAGGTTGGGAATATTCTCGGTAGTAAGGCGAGCCGTCGGAATCATAATCCTGGCGGCAGCATGCATGTGCTCCGGCGCTGCGGTGCAACGGATCTCTCACAAATAAAATGCTTTCAAAGGTGACACGATACAATTAATTTTATGATTTTCTTAACAAGTTTCTCGGTCCAACAGAATCAAAATTCATCAGGGGCGACAGTTTTCGTTCACGGGCGGGACAGTTTCACATCTCTTACGGTATTTTGTTTTGTATCTCGAAACACTCCTATGTTTTCGTGATACAATGTGTGTCACTTGCTTTTACACTCTTTCAGAATGTTCGTATTTTTTTCAGTCAAAATATGTTAGTTGTTCTGTTTTTTCAACAAGTTGAAGTATATTGTTTTTCTTCAAAATTTCTTGTATCGCTAGTTTGTTTTAAATCTTTTTAACCTAGCAGCTGGCAAGAATTTTCTTTCAGACAGTACTACATTATATTCTAAACTAAAAATAGAGATGTATAATTTTTTTCAGAATTTTTAGTGACATTAGAAATAACCACTAACTGGCAATGCTGTAAGATGGTGAGATGACCTTTAGGTGCCTATTTTCGTGACGGCCTCTATAGTTATGACTGAGACTATGTGATCGTTCCATTTCATACCCCTACAAATCGCTACACTCAGATATTCATAAGAGTCCACTTATTCCAGACAGGATAATGCTCTTTTGAATTTTACAAAGCGCGCAATTTATGAATGTAAAACAATGTTGCCAATCTTTGTAACGCTTTCAAATTTTATCAATATATGACTCGATATTTATGGAGCATTTTTCCGGACAGTACTTCGTTACAGTTACAGACGACTGCATCACCTACAAAAAGTTTGAGGTTTCTGTTAAAATTGTCTACCACTCCATTAATATACAATGTAGACAAACGTATCTAACATATTTCCCTGGGCCATACCTGAAGTTATTTTGACTTCTGCACATGACACTCCATCCAAGATAGCATGTTGCGACCTCCCTACCAAGAAACCCTCAATCGAATCACAAATTGTATTTGATGTCCCTTATGAAAGTAGTTTGTTAATAACTGTTAGTGTGGTATGAAGTCTAATGCAGTTCGAAAGCAAATAAATACTGCCTCCACCTGATTTCCATGTCTTGCTGGACATCTGGTGACAAAATCACAAGTTTGGTTTCGCATTAGTGTTGTTTTCAGATTCCATGCTGATTGGTATGGAGGAGGTCATTATATTGAGTAATGCATAAAATGGCATAAGAAACTGGATTATAGTTGCTATATAATGTGGGGAGGGGGTTTTCTTTCGCCACGGCAAATAGGAAAGTACTACGTACCATTATTGGGGTGTTGTCGCATTGCACTGGCCATCTGCGTGACAGTCGGGCGCAAGATGGCTGCATCACACGATGTCGACATTTGTTCGCTAGGAAGAAGCGATCAAGTAACCAACGGTCAGAGGTCATGCAGCCAGAGTTTTATTAATATCATCATATTACGGGAAAGTGCTGCATCCTGAGTCAGTTGCTGAGAGAAACAACATGTTGACGATCACAGTTTGAAACATTCGATAGAGGGGCCACAGTACAAAAAGCTGTAATTGATTGACGGAGAACAACTGGTGAGCAGACTTAGTCAGGAATCATCGCATTGAAGGCCATCATAAACATGTAGTCCGCTCGCACCACTTCACAACATGCAGACTTTACAGTAGGCGCATAAACACCACTATCAGATACTCATTTATACACATCGATATTAGGGTCAAACCGATAGATACCATCAGTAACACTTGCCAATAGCCCGCCGTTCAAGCAGTGGTGTCTATGTGGGATGAAATACTGTCGCTGATAAGTCTACCAACAAACGACTTAGGAATCTATCAATGCGCTCATGTAGAGTCTTTTTTCACCGCAGTACTCAAAAAATGACTTGTATTCTCTGCAAGACAGTGGATCACCTCATCGTTCGTTTATTGTCAGAAACATTTGAGGTACACTCCACAGATATGAGGGCAGCCGTGTGAATACCCAGGTCACGTGGCTTCAAGCTTATTGAGCCCATTGTGGACGACAAGGGATAACGATCATGATGAATACAGAACACTTTCGGTGCCTTTAGAGTCAACGCTGCTGCTCACCGACGCCACCAGCAAAGCTTAATAAGATGCTCCACGGTACTTCGATGCAGATGAAATCTTTCCTGGCTGTATTCATCAGTATATCACTAATATTTATGTGAAAGGAATTTTGTTGTTTGGCTATTATTTAGTTCCTTCTCAAAGTTGTAATTAATATTTACTTTTTGAGCTTTATGTAAAAAAAAAATATGTCGCAGCAAACATCCGATTCTGTGTACACGGCACGTCATAGACAGCAGACCAAATGTAAAAAAAGAAAACTGATGTTTACTAGCTGTCTCGCCATTTACTTTTAGCACATCATCTGGCTAGTAATGCGAAAATTACTTGAAGATTCTGATACATCGGATTACCTTGGATTATCAACTATAGTGCAAAATTAATACCTCATTGCATCTTTTAACTACCAGTAATGTTGCTTCCGTGTCTTGTGCCAATTGTAAGATTTGTACATTGTGTTGGGGGTATTCAGTACTAAAAAGTGTATGAGGAACAATGCCACTGCGTGTGTACTGTTTTTCACCTCCTACAAGGAAAGGAACAAGTGACTTGTGTTTGTACTTGCATGATGCCTTTGTTTCCACCAAAGACACATATAGCTGTCTGATTTCCTTTCCAATTACAAGAAAGGCTTCGGGGTGGCCGCGAATGTCCAATCTAATTTGCAACTGTTCCATTTTGCCATTCTTGGAGCATTACGACTCAAAACTAGCGATTTCAGTCCCCGTGTAGTTTTCGTTGCTTTTTGCTGATTGTGTGGATGGATAATAGTAGAATGTGGTAAGCTGCTCGTGTGCAACCACTGACGTAGGCATTCCACAAAACAGTATCAGAATGTGTCTTGGGGCAAAAGCAGGGTTCGTAATCGCCAACAAGTGTGTCCTACAGAATCATCATCTCACAACTGAAGACATGAGGACTGGATGGCTGCTTTAAATGTAATGAAAAAGCAGCCAGTGTCTGTGTTTTATGTGTATTCATATTACTGGTTTCAAAAGTAATTAAAACTGAAGCTTTGCCCCAAATCATGATGCGTGATTTACAGTTATTAGCTTTGGATCTGAAGATTTGAAATCCACTGCTGGACTTATCTGTACATTACTGTGTTCATCTTGAAGCACTCATACTAGTTTTGAATGTTTCCTAAAGTCATTTACCTACCTTACAAGCAGTGTAGCACAGCCAGTATGAGATAACTTTGATCTTGAGTATCGAGTTACATTTGAAAGGGCACGGCCGATTTCCTTCCCAATTCTTCCCTAACCCGAGCTTACGCTCCTTCTCTAATGATCTCAATGTCGACGGGACGTTAAACATTAACCACCTACCTACCTATCGAGTTACACTTCCTGTTTCAAGTTACAACTAAGGCAGCTGTGCTGGTTATTTTCAAGGTCACTGCTGCCAGATTACTGCTGATAAGGGCACCCACCTCCCCAGCTTTTCCCCTGTCCTTTCCACTTTACTGACAGCGGCTTTCATGTTGACATCATCATGCATCTACATCTACATCTACATGACTACTCCGTAATTCACATTTAAGTGCTTGGCAGAGGGTTCATCGAACCACAATCATACTATCTCTCTACTATTCCACTCCTGAACAGCGAGCGGGAAAAACGAACACCTAAACCTTTCTGTTCGAGCTCTGATTTCTCTTATTTTATTTTGATGATCATTCCTACCTATGTAGGTTGGGCTCAACAAAATATTTTCGCATTCGGAAGAGAAAGTTGGTGACTGAAATTTCGTAAAAAGGTCTCGCCGCGACGAGAAACGTCTATGCTGTAATGACTTCCATCCCAACTCGTGTATCATATCTGCCACACTCTCTCCCCTATAACGCGATAATACAAAACGAGCTGCCCTTTTTTTTGCTGCATTGTTGCTCTTGGCCAGTTGTCGGGGTGCACCACTGTTCTCGGGCAATAAAGCCTGTCACATGCCTCTCACTCCTCTCCTCCAGCCACAGCCTAGCATTACTGCAGCTTTGTAGCCCTATTCGGACTGTGCTCAAAAGTATCCAAAATATTTATCAAAATATATGACAAATTATGTGCATTGTGAAAAAGAATAACAACCTTTATTTGTATTACTTACTTCCAAACAATCGTTTATGGACTGATTCACTAACGACAATTGTAAATTTCTTTTGAAGCTATATACCATCCACTGTGACGTACTGAAACGAGTATATAATGTGCTCTACATAAATTAAAAATCAATATTTGCTTAAAAATGTAATTAATACATAATTGCTAAACATGAGTTTTACTTTAAACACTATTCCGCAAAGCTCAGAAAACTACAGAATAAAAATCGGCTGCTGCTTAGTGTCTCAGTTGCTCCCTATCACCAACAGATGTCTGCACTGATAAAAACCAGAACAACATTTTGTTTAAGATACAACAGAGCCCTAAATTAATTATTTTCCACATACATGATGCTTCTCGAATGTCATAATACCTTTTTCAAGTATAAAATGTCGGCAAAAATGCATCTGCAACACAAGTAAAGGCAGTGTTTATGTCGCTTATCAAATGTTAACTTTCACATACACAAATACTCTACAAATTAATGGCTGCAACTCCAAAGTAAACAATCCGATGCTATTTCCATCCACATTCATGATGCCTGTCAGGTGTCACAATATTTAAAATGTCTGCAAAAATATGTCTGAAAGTGAAGAGCGTGAGATGTTTGCATCAAGTAATGTTAATATCTTCATGCACACACGCAGACCTCAGACTAGTGCCAAAACCTCTAAAGTAAATTCTCCAAAGAAATTTCCATAGTCAAATACTTACCAATTACGTTCGGCATTTCGAAGTTAGTCTTAAGGAACCAACCATTATAAAAGGAACCTGACTAGGCTTACAACTGCAGAAAATAGGTGTTACTAAAATACTAAACTAAGCAACCAAGGACACAAGGAGACTGCTAGTCTAAATGTAATTACTTAGGCCTTCTTTTTTATGTAAGTCACTCTACACCCTCAAATCAAGTATTTCCTTATTTAAATAACTCTCAAGCACCGTTTTGGGAGGGATAAGCATAGTGCATCATGTTATAAACAACAAAAATATAACCAGTTGTATTGAATTATCATTACAAATGACTCATTCATACTGGAGACTATATGCAATAACTAGTTTTGACGAAGTTTGCAATCGGAACTATGGTGCCAAGGTTCTCTAATAGCTTTTTAGACAGTGTTTCCTACAATCAGCTGTTAAATAACACCTCCATCTAATAAAAAATACACGACACACACAACATAGCTGAAAGACAAACAAGCACTGTTTTAGGAAGGAAAGATGTAAGAAGTTATTCAATTTTTTGAAGGAAGAAGAGTTCAGTTTTAGGTAGGAGGAATGTTTTTTTAGGAGAATATGTCACTTCATACGCAGAATGACATGTTATGTTTAAACACATTCACAAGACAACCAAAGAAAGTAAAAGAGACATATGTGACATCTCCAATAGATATGAATGTTATAAAATAATCGTGAGACCACAGTATCACAGAAACAGTCCCTTTGACTGTTCAAAGATGTCACTAAACCTACCCAAGGATGTAAAAAACCATGCATGCGCAGCGCCTATTAGACGGAGGGGGCAGGACAGCCGATCAGTTTCAGTCATACCACTAGAAAAGAGGTAGACGGCTCGTATTGTCTGTATATCAATTATGCCTAGACGGTCAATGCCGCGGTTCGATCGCGTGCGATTTGTGCCAGGAAAGGCTCTCAACAGGGAAGTTTTCAGGCGTCTCGAAATGCACCAAAGCGATGTTGTTCGGACATGAAGGTGATACATACAGAGACAAGAACTGTCGATGAAATGCCTCGCTCAGGCCGCCCAAGGGCTATTAGTTCAGTGGATGACCGCTGCCTACGGATTATGGCTTGGAGGAACCCCGACACTAACGCCACCATGTTGAAAATGCTTTTCGTGCATCCACAGGACGTCGTGTTACGACGAAAAACTGTGCGCAATAGGCTGCATGATGCGCTGCTTCACTCCCAACGTCCGTGGCGAGGTCCATCTTTGCAACCACGACACCATGCAGTGCGGTACAGATAGGCCCAATAACATGCCGAATGGACCGCTCAGGATTGGCGTCACGTTTTCTTCAACGACGACTGTCGCATATGCCTTCAACCAGACAATCGTCGTGTTTAGAGGCAACACGGTCAGGCTGAACGCTTTAGACACACTGTCCAGCGAGTGCAGCAAGGTGGTGGTTCCCTGTTTTAAGGTGGCATTATGTCGGGCCGGCGAACGCCGTTGGTGGTCACGGAAGGCTTCGTAATAGCTGTACGATACGTGAATGCCGTCCTCCGACCGAGGGAGCAACCATATCGGCAACATATTGGCGAGGTATTCGTCTTCATGGACGACAATTCGCGCCCCCATCGTGCACATCTTGTGAATGACTTCCTTCAGGATAACGACGTCGCTCGACTAGACTGGCCGGCATGTTCTCCAGACATGAACCCTATCGAACATGCCTGGCATAAATTGCAAAGGGCTGTTTACGGGCGACGTGACCCACCAACCACTCTGAGGGACCTACACCGAATCGCCGTTGAGGAGTGGGACAATCTGGACCAACAGTGCCTTGATGAACTTGTGGATAGTATGCCACGACGAATACAGGCATGCATCAATGCAAGAGGACGTGCTACTGGGTATTAGAGGTAGCTCTGTGTACAGCAATCTGGACCACCACCTCTGAAGGTCTCGCTGTGTGGTGGTACAAGATGCAATGTGTGATTTTAATGGGCAATAAAAATGGCGGAAATAATGTTTATGTTGATGTCTATTCCAATTTTCTGCATATCACCTGCATAACACGTCTCGGCAGATGATTTGCACTTTCGAGTGCGTTTTCCATAGTGTGTTATGTAAAAGTACATCAGGTTGCGGTAATTACTCATCACCCTGAAACACTTATGGGGTAGGATTATTAGAAATGAGATAGAAATATGGAAGTTTGAAACATGGCTGCATCGTCAACGACCTTTACAAATTAAAGTTAAAGTAGTTACAGTCCTTGGTCACAAAATTTAAGTCCTTTGACCTGGTTTCGACACTTCTGTGAGTGCCTTCATTGGAAATTAAATATTCAAATTGGCATCTCATGTATAAAATAAATATAAAGTTTTAGTCATTAATCTTTAAAGTAGAATACGTGGGAAGCAAGCCACTACGGGCTGCTTGCGTATGTCGAGCTACAGGTAGCATCAGATTGTGCAATCTACATCAGCGATATATTCCCTATAAAGTTACCACAAATCTTTAAAACTTTTAACCCACGTTAAATGGCAAGATGAGAAAGTAATGAGACTAAGTTTCCAGATGCAACAATTTACGTATTTAGATAAATCTAATGCAATCATATTACTGTTATCTGCTGACTTATAATTCATGTAAGTTAAACAGACATTTAGGTGTGGAGATAATTTGATTCCCTACTGTGCTTGCAAAGTTTGTGAAATCTTACATACAACACAACTTTATTTTTACTGGAATTTTAATAGAGTCCTTGCATTTTACGAGAAGCACATAAGCTGTTTGTATTTTAATGGGTTATACAGACACTTTAAAAGCAGTATTATTTAGTGTAGGTCGATAGAGCTAGAAATTGTGTTACCTTACCTGAATACAATAATTGATAATTAATTTTACTTATTTTAGAGATATCGACACTGCCATTCTTTTGGAGATGTCACATATGTCACTGTGACTATCTTTGATTGACTCACGAGGGAGATGAAACACAGCATGTCATTCTGCAGATCAAGTAATTCATCGTAATGAAAGACCTCCTTCCTTCCTAAAATCGATACCTTCTTCCTTTCTCCTTCCTTCCTTCCTGATATGGTGTTTGGTATCTTTAAGCTATGTTGTGTGTGTCGTGTATTTTATTAGATGATGCTGTTATTTAACACTTGATTATAGGAGGTACAATCTGTAAAACTTTTAGAGAGCTTTAGTACAAAATCTGACTGCAAAAGTTGTTATAGTAGATGAGCTCCAGTAGCATGTGTTATTTTTAGTAATATCCGTAACTGTCAATCAGCGCCATTGATCATATTTTTGTAGGGTATAACATGATGCATTGTCTTTATCCCTCTTAAGATGGTGTGTGTGAGCTAGTTAAATGTGGGTATATTTAATTTGAGGGCGTATAGTGACTTACATTAAGAGAACGCCTAGTTAATTACATTCAGGGTGTCACTCTGATTGTGTGCTTGTTTGCATAGTATAATCTTTTAGCTAATGCCTATATTCTGCAGTTGTAAGCACGGTCAGGTTAGTTTTATAACAGTGATCCCTTAGGCATAAAATGTCAACTGTTATTTGTAACTAACTATGGAAATAGCATCACAGAACCTACTTTAGAGTTTTTGGCTCTCATTTGACGACAGTGTGTGTATGTGGAAATTAACATTATGATACTTGAGGTAAATATCACATTCTGTTTACACTGAAAAGTACTGTTGCAAACATTTTAGAATATTATTACACTTGACAATCATCTTAGATATGGAAAGTGGGCAACTGTTATTAGACGTGAAATTAGCACTGGAGTACTTACTTCAGAGTTATAGCCATTAATTTAGCGATTATGTGTCCGTGTGGAGATAAACGTTACGATAATCAACATAGACATTGCAATTACTTGTGTGTCAGTCGTATTTTTCCAGTCATTTTATACTTGGAAATGGTATTGTGACATTTGACAAGCATCATAGATTTGAAAAATAATTAATTTAAGCTCTGTTGTGTCTTGTACAGAGAACGAACAATGCTTGAATTTAGAAGTGCAGCAATCTGCTGTTGACAGGAAGAAACTCTTGGTAGAGAGATCGGACAACACACGTTTTCAAAAGTGCAGCTATCTGTTGATGACAATGAGCTACTGGGACCCAAACAGCAGATGATTTTATTTCACGTTTTTCAGGGTTTGCTGAATATTATTTAAAGTACAACTCAGGTTGACAACTATATATAACTATAAAACCACTGCTGCTGGAGAGAAACCAACGTTTCGGCCTCGGTTGCGACGGCCTTCTTCTGGATCTACTGATGCGTTCTAGCTATGCACTGTCCCTTATAGTTTGTTGTTCTGTTCACTCACATGCCATTACGTCATAATTTTAAAAAGATAGTGAACAGTACAACAAAATATAAGGGAACCTGGATAGCTAGAACACATCAGTAGACCCAGAAGAAGGCCGCTGTAGCCGAAACGTTGCTTTTTCTCGGGCAGCTGTAGTTTTACACATTATGACGTGGTACCCTAACCAGAAAACTTTTATGTCGACTAACTCTGGCCGCAGAAGCCTACGCAGTTATATTATGTGTAACTAATTCATTAATAACATTTTCAAGCAGCCACAGATTTTTTATTATTTATAGGGAGTATATTATATAATCCAATATTCCATAGTGAATGGTATTCAGCTTTGAATACAATTTACCTATGTAACTGATGAGCCAGTCCATAAACGACGTTTTGGAAGACAGTAAATCAAACGTAGTTCATCATTTGTATGAAATTCAGAGACTTTGATGTATATTTTTGATAAATATCTCAGATACTTTTGAAATTTGAGATAAGGCTACAAGCATAATAATACTAGGCTACGATTGAAGGAGATGATAGAGAGCCCTATGATGTAGTTTTTCAGGTCCTATATATACAGGGCGGTCCATTCATAGTGGGGGTTCCTATTTTTAAAAAAAACGTAGTTGATATCCGTTTGACCTATGGCAGAGCCATCTAGCGTGCCAACCATAGCGCCATCTGGTTTCCCCCTTCAAGCTAGACAAGTTTCGTTTGACGTCTATTTCGTGAGATATTTGGTCCGGTCAGGATCAGTGGACCATCCTGTATATATTTATATATTGTTCGAAAATTGCCGTTACAATCTTCTAGGATTTGTAGAGGCGAGTGAATGCATAATATTTTGAATACGAATTCATGACCAGAAACGTCACCCAACTTCGCCACAAAGCGTCAGAGTTATAGGCGCCGGCCACTGTAAATGTATGTATACGCAGGGTGATTCCGTGACGAAGTTCTATACTTTCTAGGATGTTGGAGCAAGAAGGACAAATCTATCTAACTGAGGGAATGGTTTCTAAGCCGGGAACAAACGAGTCGGAAGTTATAAGCGAAAGGTTTAACAAAATCAACGTAATTCATTTTGAAAACAAGAACATTTTGGTTAGTCACAAAAACGTCTTTACGAAACAAAGCTGGTTCGCTCCTAAGTGCATCTCTTGAATACAAAAACAGTAAAAATCTGAGTTCTTTGCGAGGCGCGCCCTGAATGAGACCAAGTTTATCTTGAGGTATGAGGTCTCACTCCTCATTGCAGCTTCAATGAGGTTCTGACTATTGTCAGATGATTCGGACGCTGTGCAATGGTCACCTACAACACTTTCCATGCATGCTAAATTGCATTCATGTGTAGGGGATTGCTAGCCAATGCATTCGATTGACGTTGCATCTTTGAAGATGCTGAGACACTGCTGGAGTACGGTGCGGTCTTGCATTGTCATCGACTAGCATGAAGTTGTCATCTACTTCACGTCAGCAGGGCCTTTCAGTCGCTTGTAGGACCTCTTCAAGGTATCGGGGACATTTCAAAGTGCCGTATATGGGAATTAGATAGATCTGCCGTCCCATTATTATTGCCGCCCATACCATTACATTTCCACCTGCAAACGAATGGACTTGCTAAACGTATCGGCGTTCCCGGTGTCGTCTAGCCCTTCTCCAAAGCCCTGACACGTCTAGTGTCCGATTGCAATCCAATCCTGGTGTCTTCAGCACAAATGACATTACTCCGTTCTGCAACGGTCCAATATTGATGTGCTAGAGCCCGGGTGCTTAGACTGCGTAGGTACCGTTGGCGGAGTGTAAAACTTTTCATTGGTCTTCTGGTATGGAGACCACCCTGATGCAATCTTCTACGTACTGTTTGTTCTGACGTACGAATCCCTGTTGCCGGGGAGAAGTCATTTCCAATATTTCTGGTAGCTGATTTCGGGCCCGTGCATTGGTGTTGTCGTACGAGGACGGCCTGTGCGAGGTCTATCGTTCGCATTTCCCGTTTCTCTGTACTTACTCCCCGTCTTAGACACGCCACTCTGAGTGCTATGTAACCGATATGCAACATCTTGCTGTGTATGACCGCAGCGCGGGGTAGCCGCAGGGTCTGAGGCATCTTGCGCGGTTCGCGCGGCTTCCCCCCGTCGGAGGTTCGAGTCCTCCCTGGGGCATTGGTATGTGTGTTGTCCTTAGCGTAAGCTACTTTAAGTTAGATTAAGTAGTGTGAGCCTAGGGACCGATGACCTTAGCAGTTTGGTCCCGTAGAAACTGACCATCTCCAATTTGTGTATGACCTGATAAAAGTAAAGCCATATTCTATCAAAGTGTTGTATGTCTCTACATGGCATGTTACTACAGTGCCGAACAGGAACTGAATGAAGCTGTTCTTGATACTGGACTGCTCGCGGTGTGTCGCTACGGCAACGGTATGTTTACATGGCTGGGAAACGGCCACAAATCAGGCCAGTAGTAAATACCATCCAGTATATGGGCTCTAACTCGATAATGCCTAGGTCAATAAGACCTCTAGCACCGTAGCCCACATTTTATGATAGTATATATTAACTAGCGATATTGTTTATGATGTGTAGGCGCGCTCCTTCTGACGGTTTGTGAGCTGCGTCGACCAGTTCCGGCCGGCAGGACTTTAATCTTTGGCCGTTAGCTGGAGCGACAATGAGTGATTCTGACGGTAGTTGAAGGTGGTTTATTGTGTCTTAAAGGCAGAGAGCGAGTGGTCGCAAAAGTACTCGTATTTGCTCCTGGGACAGGTGCGGCGGCAGTGGTCTCTCAACCGGCTATCGTCAGATCAGCTGATGACTGCGGAGAGAATGGCGCCACGATCTCCTCCTCATCTTTTTCAGTTTGTTATAAAAAAAAGCGCACGTGTGTCTTATGTTCATCCTATGCTGGTAGGGGTAGCGGTTTACAGAGCAAATTTAAGAATGTGTTGTGTGCTTGCATACTTGGATTTTCCGCCATTATTTATATAGTCCCATCGTGTCATACTCATCTGAGGCAATCTTATAGCGACATGATTGTTTTTTCAACACATTAATAATACATGGATAAATTTCTCGTGGACTCGGTACAAGGCAGTTGTCTATGTGTGTGAATAATGCACTGTGGCGATAACAGTTAAACGTTAAAAGTCTTACATTTATGTGCCTCTTCTACCGCCGCAGGTTCGAATACTGCTTCGGGCAGGCATGGATGTGTGTGATGTCCTTAGGTTAGTTAGGTTTAAGTAGTTCTAAGTTCTAGGGGACTGATGACCTCAGATTCTAAGTCCCATAGTGCTCAGACCATTTGAACCATTTGATTTATTAAACATGGGATATCTGTTTGTAATCTATGTTATATTACTCTCGAAAAGTAGTTAAAAGTGTCGTCCTATGTCAATAAATTTCCAGTATCACCTTCTCCGTTTTTACCGTGGCCAAATTTTTTTTACGGGAAATGCTTTGCTGTTAACTTCTGGCTTCAGAAACCTGTTCTTCGTTCAGCGTGAATATTTCCCAAAAGAGGAGTTCTCCTGTGTGAAAAATAGGACTCCCAACTCCGACATCCTTGTTGTGGCTGCTTTGTGATATTTTGCTCCCTTGCCAGAAGTATTCCTTCAATTCTTGTAAGACCTTCCGCAATTTTTAACTTTTGGCAAAGATGCTGCCATTCTTTCTTTTACTTCTTCACTTATATCTTTCATTTTCTTGCACTTAACGTAAATAGCATGTTAAAAAAGAGGGCCCGGTATTCTTACCTGCTGTATGGACCACATTGTCACATATAATAAAATGGCGTTCCGTACATACCCGAATACAGTGAAGCACAAAACAAAAAATTTATAGAACAGCACATGAACTAAGTCGCTTCCTCACCATAATAGAGGGCCTTGAAGCGTGACATATTCACTCATAATGTGAAAGAACACAACAACCAGCTCAATGAACAATACGAGTTTTTCACATGACTATTATTTTTTTACTCTTCATAAAGGCATTTTGTAGACAAGTACAATCATCATGCATATTGTGATCTGTTGTACTAAGCCGCTACGATAGGCTAGTCTGATGACGAATTTTAATTGCGGGAATCAACGCTCTCTGGTGGAGTCTATACACATATCTCAAATATAGGCCCCTCGCCGTGTTTTGACAGCATGTAAAGGGTAATCTCACGAAGTACTGTACGGATTCTGACACGGTTTTCACTAATAGACTGGTTCCGGAGAAAGGTTCGCGTATACAATTAATTACCACTGCGCCAGAAAAGCCGTCTTGACGCTACTCGTGCGAAGCTGGGGCGGGTCGATAGTGTTAGAGGATTTACCTCTGTTGCAATTTTAACTTTGTATATTGTTCGTAGCAGTATCGTTGCAAATGTATTGTTTTAAGCAAACAACTTTACCATATGGATGTACTGCATGTGTGTGCCACATCTACAGCAATTATTCGCAAGCCACCCTGCAGTGTGTACCGGAGAGAACTTCCGGTATCAATATCACTTCCTCCTTCTGATGTTCCATTCGCCAGTGATTGTAGGTAAATCACGTATTAATTCAAATTTCTGATTTTTTTGTCATTACACGAGCGTATGTGCGGCAAAGTAACATGCTGTCATCTATTCCTGGAACGCACGCTTTCTGATTTCAACAGACAACTCGTGTTGCATAACGCCTCCCTTGTAGCGTCTGCCAGCGGTTTTGCTGAGCATCTCCTTACGTTCTCGCAGTAACTAAGCGATCCCATTATTAAACATACCGCTTTTCGTTGGATCTGAGATCTCTCTCACCCCCCCCCCCCCCCCTCTCTCTCTCCCCCTATTAATTCAACCTGCTAAAAATTTCAGACGGATGAACGGTTCACGAGAAACGCCGAACAAGTGGTTTGTAAGCCACAGATTTCTCTCAGCGAATCTCACCCTGTAATCTGCTAGTTCGACTAGTCTTATGTGGCTATTCCACTTTAGGTCGCTCTCGACGGTTACTCCTAGGTATTTTTATATCATTACTGGTTCCAGAGACGTCTCGTCAATATAGTAATCGAAAAGTATCCTATGTCTGCACCAATTTATGCGCAGTATTCTATATATTTACCCGTATTTATGTTTATGGTAAAATGTCAGTCCGTGCAGTAATCGTTGGTCTTCTCAACCTTTCCCTGCAATTTGCTACAGTCTTCTGGTGTTATTACCTTATTACAGAGGACTACATGGACTGCGAACTTAAAGGTAGTCCGGTAGATTATTCAAGTATACTGTAAACTATAACGGCCCTATCACACATCCTTGAGATTCTTCTGAAATTACCTTCACATCTGTCGGTAATGAACTACCACATCTCTTCAAATTTTGGAACTTTTCATCATCCACCTTAGTGATTTCGGACGCTGTCCACAGTACTTACAAATGAATATTGCTCCGCAGCCGCTGTGGTATCGCATGCTTGGTATTATTATATTATATACAGTATATTAGACAATTTAGCTTCAGTTAAACTTAGCATGACCTTTATTTATTTTAACAAACCTGAAGGTGTTCAATTCTTGAACAAAACTGGTAATAAGCGAAGAAAAAGAATGCGGCATTGGACGTTGTTAAAGACATTTTGTGCCCTCCTTGATTTTTGGGCAAATATACCAGCAGAGACGACAAAAATGGTTAAAATGGCTCTAAGCACTATGGGACTTAACGCCTGAGGTCATCAGTCCCCTAGAACTTAGAACTACTTAAACCTAACTAAGGACATCACACACATCCATGCCCCAGGCAGGAATCGAACCTGCGACCGCAGCGGTCGCGCGGTTCCAGACTGTAGCGCCTAGAACCGCTTGGACACCCTGGCCGGTCCAGTAGAGATGAACAGCCGTCAGTGGACGCAAGCTGGCCCAACAACTGCCAGGGATTTATCGTTGGTGGGCCGACTGGTACGGGGTCCACTCACTCAAGAGGCCAATTGAGGAGCTATTTGAAGGAGACGTAGCAGCTCTGGTTTCGAAATGCGGCGTGCTGGCCACTGGCTCCAATACCGCCCATCCAGTTACGTAACGGGCGTTAGCATAGCACGGCAGCAACTGAAAAGTTTTCCTTTGAAAGACTTCTACTGCTGTGAAAGTTGCCACTAATATCTTTCGCCGTTGTATTTTATTCGTCTTCCGAGACTTTTATCATTATCTGGCACGTAATAGATAATAGTCATTTTCGATCTTACACTTCAGTTGTTCTCGCTTGGTACTAGTTAAAAGAATGAACTTGTGCTAATTCCATTTTCTGTATCTAATTCGTAGATTTATTTCGAAATAGTGCCGAACGAATCGTATTTTGGACTACATGTATACTTTGCATGCGCCTCGTATATGTGTGTGTGTGTTTTCGCATCTCCTATCTCACTGCAGTTATTTCAACTAAACTTGGTACACATACACGTTACTGATCTTTTTATTTCCAAAAAATAGCAGAAGTTGCTGGACATAGCCGTTTGAGAAGCTCAGTATTGTGTTACTACCACGCACTTTTCTTAAATTTACACGCGGATGACTGCACTGCAGGTCACACTTGTGTTTGACAGAGTGGTTCGCAGAACCACTTTCAGACTATATCTTCAACGTTCCACTGTCGACTGCCATGTGGGAAAAATGAACTTCTAAACGTTTCCGCAAGAGCTTGTGAGGTAACGGGCGAATTGTGGCGCCCTGAAAATATTCTAGTTGGCGTGGCCACAATGGACGCTCGTCAAAGTCGGGGCTCGGCAGCAAACACGTGGTGGCAAACGTTAGCCGGACGAGAGGGGTAGCCCCAGCGCGTGGTCCAGCCGCGTGGCTGGGAATTCCGCTGTGACGAGGATGGTGCTTTGTAACAATGGAAGAGACACGCCGGGAGTGACAAAGATGGCGGACTTCGTGAAACCTTAATGGTAGACATTACACAGTTCGTATAGAAATTAATAGTAGACAGATGAATCGTTATACCTCAACAAGAAACATGTACATTACCATTGATTGCACAACGATTCTGATGGTGTAATCAGATTTTCAATATATTTATTAGTTTAAAGTTTAATATCCGACAATAAATTATAGAAGTAACACCCAGCAACGAATTTCCAAAATCTAAACGGTTAATTAGATTTCGTCGATCTACATGTCTTTAGAAAGCTATTAGTGTAAACTTAAATTGGTATGAATTACAGGCATGTAACTTCAGTATTACATGAGTTATTGAAGGTCAAAGTGGCCGATTAATATCGATCACGTCAGGCCATAAGCACTCCATAGATACACGAGAAAACGGTAGCATCATGCTTATAAATATAATTGATTCATCTATGTCTTTGTTAATAGCCGATATTTGCTATTCATGAAGAAACTGGTCAGTTATTTACTTTGTTTTAGAAAGCACAGAGACTTTAGACTCCTGGCCTACCTTTTGCTTCTTTTCTTTGATATATGTTTATTTAATTGTTTATGTATTTAATAATGTGTGTTAGAGCGTGTTTATGGTCCAGCCGTAGGAATATTTATTTAATTCCAAGTATTTAAATGTAAATCCAGTATTTCGAATATGTTTCATTATGTGACTGTGCGTCGGAATGAAGACATGGCGCGAGCGCTCTAGCCAATCACAGCGCTCGTGAATGAGGAGGCAGTTCTGCACGGTACGTCAAGGACACGGGAGTGAGTGCTAGACGCGGACAGAACAGCGCGACGGAAGCACAGTCGGCGGAAAGACTTGGACAGAGGGGCAGTTTGCGCGTGATCACGGGGGATAGAGATACTTTGGAGTGCCGACTTGTGCACTTGTGAAATTTCCGTGGCTTCTACAGTGAAGACGTAGTGTGCGTTTAGAAGTGAATATCTCGCGAGCTGTGTTGTTCATATCTAATTACGTGCTGTGGGAATCTATTGTTTACCTATTATTCAACTTTTATTTAAATGCTGGACCATCGACACCAATAAGTGTTTTGCATACATATACCGCATTCTCAAAAGTACTTCTACTATCGTGCTCATCATTTAAAGTCGTTAAGATATTAGCTGCAGATTTTATTTAATGGCAATCTTTCATTTATAAATTTATGTGTTACATTCATAATTCGCAATTGCCGAGTGATAGGAACCTTTGACCATTCGATTCATGTGTTTATTCATCAGTATTTGGCCTGTAATGCGGCAGCTACGTATCCCAGCCCCTAGACAACAAAACCAGCCAAAACTATTAATATTGAAACGCTGAGTCAGAGGGTGTGTAGTTATATTTGATTTTTATTATTTTATCGCGGTAACCATTTCTTCCTATATAGATGGGTATCACGAAAATATTTTTGCAGTCGGAAGAGAAATTTCGTGATTGAAATTACGTGAAAAGATCTCGCCACAACGAAAAACGTCTTTGTTGTAGTGACTGCCACTCCAAATCTATGTCGTATCTCTTATCTGTGACTCTCTCCTATTACGCGATAGTACCAAACGAAGTGCCTTACTTTGAACTTTAGGATATCCTTTCTCAATCCTATCTGGTAAGGGTTCCATACTGCGCAGCAGTGCTCTAGAAAGCGGACAAGTGTACAGCAGGCAGTATCTTCAATACATTTGTTACATCTTCTATGATCTCTACCAATAAAAAGCAGTTGCTGATTCGCCTTTCCCACAATATTTTGTGTCTGATGTTTCAAATTTAAGTTGTTCGTAATTGTAATACCTAGTTATTTAACCGAATCGACAACTTTTTAATTTGTATGGTTTACCTTCTAACACAAAATTAATAGATTTTTTAGTATTTATGTGAAGGGCTTCACACTTTTTTTGCTTAGGGTCAACTGCCACTTTTCACAGCATCTCGTCTAAATCATTTTGCAATTCATTTTTATATTCTGATGACTTTCCTTCAATGTCAACGACACCTTCATCTCCAAAAATCTAAGAAAGCCGCTCAGGAGGGGCTACTAAATCATTTATTTAGTCTAAGCGCTATCATAATTCTGGAGCTATTTTTGTTCACAAGCAACATTTATCGCTTTAGGTCTATTTGTTTTAGTCCCTCGAATGACGTTACTGACAATTGCCTCTGCGGTATAACCTTTTGTGAGTGTGGCCGGGGCGTTATTTCATTTTCAGAAATTTCGGCACCAAGCTGTGTAGGACTGTCGCTGACTGACTTCTGACAATACTTTCCCATGCGTGGGGTTGGTACGCACTTTCTCTGTACTGCCTGAGAACTTACCTGCCCACTCAGTTATAAGGGAACGCCCTGAGAGAGACCACGTAATTCTTAGGGAGAGACGTTAATCTAAGAACGTAACATTCGGTGAAGCTGTTGCAGGTTTTGTGTGGAAATTCACGTGCTCCAGCTTAAACTCAAACCCAACTCAAAGATTTTGCTCTTTTACATATCAACGATTCGAGAATAGCTCTTAATGGATCTTGGCAGTGTTGTCTTAAACAAAGGGATTTCCATATTCACTCTCGGACAAATTTATGTACCTGAGAGAGAGGAGGAAGTGAAACTTCATGCACTGCGAGGTCAGTGGAAAGGCCAGCAACATCATGATTGGGCTGTGGAGCTCTGGTTTGCTTGCGTCTGAGAGTGGTTGGGCTGACATTTTTTATCTTTCATTTAATTTTTCAGTCTCATATTTTATTAACAGAATCTTCAGACGACGCCAATCTACACTACTGGCCATTAAAACTGCTACATGAACAAGACATGCAGATGATAAACGAGTATTCATTGGAGAAATATATTATACTAGAACTGACATGTGATTACAGGCCTTGATAATCATGGGCATTGAGTCAAACACAGCTTGGATGGCGTGTACAGGTACAGCAGCCCATGCAGCTTCAACACGATACCACAGTTCATCAAGAGTACTGACTGACGTATTGTGACGAGCCAGTTGCTCGACCCATTGACCAGACGTTTTCAGTTGGTGAGAGATGTGGCGAATGTGCTGACCAGGGCAGCAGTCGAACATTTTCTGTATCCAGAAAGGCCCGTACAGGACCTGCAACATGAGGGTGTGCGTTATCCTGCTGAAATAGAGGGTTTCACAGGGATCGAATGAAGCGTAGAGCCACGGGTCGTAACACATCTGCAATGTAACGTCCACTGTTCAAAGTGCCGTCAATGCAAACAAGAGGTGACCGAGACGTGTAACCAATGGCACCGCATACCATCACGCCGGGTGACGAATAAACGCTTCCGACGTGTGTTCACCGCGATGTCGCCAAACATGGATGCGACCGTCATGATGCTGTAAACAGAACCTGGATTCATTCGAAAAAAATGACGTTATGCCATTCGTGCACCCAGGTTCGTCGTTGAACACACCATCGCAGGCGCTCCTGTCTGTGATGCTAGTGATACGAGGCCGTTGGGATCCAGCACGGCGTTCCGTATTACCCTCCTGAACCCACTGATTCCATATTCTGCTAAAAGTCATTCGATCTTGACCAACGCGAGCCGCAATGTCGCGATACGATAAACCACAATGGCGATAGACTACAATCAGACCTTTATCAAAGCCGGAAACGTGATGGTACTCAATTCTTCTCCTTACGCGAGGCATCACAACGACGTTTCACCAGGCAACGCCGGTCAACTGCTGTTTGTGCATGAGAAATAGCTTGGAAACTTTCCTCATGTCAGCACGTTGAAGGTATCGCCACCGGCTCCAACGTTGTGTGAATGCTCTGAAAAGCTAATCATTTGCATACCACAGCATCTTCTTTCTATCGTTTAGATTTCGCGTCTGTAGCAATTCATCTTCGTGGTGTAGCAATTTTAATGGCCAGTAGTGTAGAAGGCGCTGGTAGCAACGACGGCGCGTGCTTCAAATGCTGAGAGTTAAGGATGAACGGAAAAAGCAAACACTTTGCTTGAAACTGAGATCTGAGTAAGCAACCTGATCTTCAAGCAACACGACCATAGCCTTACAACACTTAAATTCGCACCAAAACATTCAGTAGAACATGGTCCTGAAACCTAATCCGAATGGCATTCAGTAAAAAAACGTGCATAATGGTTCAAAAACTGTCGTTGTTGTAGTTGTTGTTGTCTTCAGTCCTGAGACTGGTTTGATGCAGCTCGCCATGCTACTCTATCCTGTGCAAGCTTCTTCATCTACCAGTACTTAATGCAACCTACATCCTTCTGAATCTGCTTAGTGTATTCATCTCTTGGTCTCCCTCTACGATTTTTACCCTCCACGCTGCCCTCTATTGCTAAATTTGTGATCCCTTGATGCCTCAGAACATGTCCTACCAACCGGTCCCTTCTTCTTGTCAAGTTGTGCCACAAACTCCTTTTCTCCCCAATTGTATTCAATACCTCCTCATTAGTTACGTGATCTACCCATCTAATCTTCAGCATTCTTCTGTAGCACCACAGTTCGAAAGCTTCTATTCTCTTCTTGTCCAAACTATTTATTGTCCATGTTTCACTTCCATACATGGCTACACTCCATACAAATACTTTCAGAAACGACTTCCTCACACTTAAATCTATACCCGATTTAACAAATTTCTCTTTTTCAGAAACGCTTTCCTCTCCCTTGCCAGTCTACATTTTATATCCTCTCTACTTCGACCATCATCAGTTATTTTGCTCCCCAAATAGCAAAACTCCTTTACTACTTTAAGTGTCTCATTTCCTAATCTAATTCCCTCAGCATCATCCGACTTAATTCGACCACTTTCCATTATCCTCGTTTTGCTTTTGTTGATGTTCATCTTATATCCTCCTTTCAAGACACTGTCCATTCCATTCAACACCTCTTCCGAGTCCTTTGCTGTCTCTGACAGAATTACAGTATAATCGGCGAACCTCAACGTTTTTATTTCTTCTTCATGGACTTGCTCCCCAAATAGCAAAACTCCTTTACTACTTTAAGTGTCTCATTTCCTAATCTAATTCCCTCAGCATCATCCGACTTAATTCGACCACTTTCCATTATCTTCGTTTTGCTTTTGTTGATGTTCATCTTATATCCTCCTTTCAAGACACTGTCCATTCCATTCAACACCTCTTCCAAGTCCTTTGCTGTCTCTGACAGAATTACAGTATCATCGGCGAACCTCAACGTTTTTATTTCTTCTTCATGGACTTTAATACCTACTCCGAATTTTTCTGTTGTTTCCTTTAATGCTTGCTCAATATACAGATTGAATAACATCAGGGACAGGCTACAACCCTGTCTCACTCCTTTCCCAACCGCTGCTTCCCTTTCATGCCCCTCGACTCTTATAACTGCCATCTAGTTTCTGTACAAATTGTAAATAGCTTTTCGCTCCCTGTATTTTACCGCTGCCACCTTTAGAATTTGAAAGAGTATTCCAGTTAAAAAAGCTTTCTCTAAGTCTACAACTGCCTGAAATGTAGGTTTGCCTTTCCTTTCCAAAAAATAGCCTTCACAATTGAGAGATGGTACTTAACTTTTTTCCACGTGCGCAGATAGTACTGAAAAGTACTTTATGTTAGTAGACAGAGTTGCCACCGCTCTCTTAACTGCAGTAACAGCTACTTAAGCTGCTGCACTCACCTATCAAATTCACTGAATTTAATGTCACTTATAACTATGCCAGTTGGCACTTATGATAAAATGTAACTGAAGTCATTGAATTAGCAGTATCTTAAACTAGGTTTTCAGTGTATATTGGGGTCCTGACGCCTTTATAACTAAACAGGCATTAGCCTGATCAATTAACAGTAAATCCCAGCATACGACATTAGCTTTATTAGTAACTAGCACTCTAGACTAATTTATCGCGAAAGAATTACAACAATTCTGCTTGGACTTTGCAGATAACAGCTCCAGAGACCCATGGAGAAAAGTGAACGACGACGTCAAAGAATACACCTCCGTTGTTCCTAACGTAATACAATTTAACAAATATGCACACGCCCATAATATAAGCAGAATGGACAAGTATATCAAATGTTCACATAATACAACCAACAAGTACCTTGCTTCTTAGAACCAGCTAAAATAAACAACGGCAATGCTCAAGCAACACGCTGACCAACGGACCGGTAATATCAAATTTACGACTAGAATACTGAAAGCAAATACTGAGCAACACAAAACGACGTCGGAACTAAGCACTCCCAGGTTCGTCCAACAACCAATCAACACTATAGCGAAAAATAGATAAAACGCAACCAATTAAATTTAGTACTGTGTGGGACACGGCTCTCAGAAACCACATGTTGTCCGACAATACATGTTGACAAAAATGGCTCTGAGCACTATGGGACTTAACATCTATGGTCATCAGTCCCCTAGAACTTAGAACTACTTAAACCTAACTAACCTAAGGCCAACACACAACTCCCAGACATAACGAGGCAGAGAAAATCCCTGACTCCGCTGGGAATCGAACCCGGGAACTCGGGCGCGGGAAGCGAGAACGTTACCGCACGACCACGAGATGCGGGCAACACATGCTGACCACCTAACGCACAGTAGTGTGTCCAATCTCAATTTAGTTGCTCAAGATTCCACACGTGAAGCTTTCTCGTCGTTGCTCTCGGATGACATGCAAAAATAATCTTTCACGTAGTTGGACCACCAAAACGCACAAGATACATTTGTGTCTAATCACACATCACTGTGTAACCACTCATAATGGATCTATAATCGGTTCCCTACCATGTGATACCTGAAAGCAGGCCGCGGTGATCTCGCGGTTCTAGGCGCTCAGTCCGGAACCGCGGGACTTCTACGGTCGCAGGTTCGAATCCTGCCTCGGGCATGGATGTGTGTGATGTCCTTAGGTTAGTTAGGTTTAAGTAGTTCTGAGTTCTAGGGGACTGTTGACCTAAGATGTTAAGTCCCATAGTGCTCAGAGCCATTTTTTTGATACCTGAAAGACGTGGAAGAAATACGCCAACCAAACTCACAGCACACTCACGCTTACAACAGCTTGTCAATTCCTGCCGCAGGAAACAAACTCTCAAAAATGGTTCAAATGGCTCTGAGCACTATGGGACTCAACTGCTGAGGTCATAAGTCCGCTAGAACGTAGAACTACTTAAACCTGACTAACCTAAGGACAACACACACATCCATGTCCGAGGCAGGATTCGAACCTGCAACCGTAACGGTCGCGCGGTTCCAGACTGTAGCGCTAGAACCTTTCGGCCACCGGCGGCCGGCAAACTAACTCTAACCTGCGCCAAAGAAACTGATGTAGGCTTGCGGTCCGAAACGCCTGTATAAGACAGAGCGTCTGGCGCAGTTGTTAGATCGGTTACTGCTGCTACAATGGCAGGTTATCAAGATTTAAGTGAGTTTGAACGTGGCGTTACAGTCACTGCACGAGCAATGGGACTCAGTATCTCCAAGGTAGCGATGAAGTGGGAATTTTCCCGTACGACCATTCCACGAGTGTGCTGTGAATATCACGAATCCGGTATAACATCAAATCTCCGACATCGATTCGACCGGAAAAAGATCCTGCAAGTACGGGACCAACGACGACTGAAGAGAATCGATCAAGGTGTAGAAGTGCAAGCCTTCCGTAAGTTTCTGCAGATTTAAATGCTGGGCTATCAAAAAGTGTCAGCGTGCGAACCATTCAACAAAGCATCATCACGTACGTAAGCATCCTGTTTGATCGCCTGCATCCGTTCATGTCCATTGTGCAATCCCAGCAGGACAATGCGATACAAACAACAGTTATTCCTAATCACGTCGTGAAAACACTCTGAGTTTAAACACCTCCGCTGGCTACCAAACTCCCCAGAAATGTCCATTATTTAGCATATTTGGGATGCCTTGCAACGTGCTGTTCAGAAGAGATACTCATACGGATTTATCCCTGCAGGATTGATGGTGTCAGTTCCCTGCAGCACTATTTTACACATTAGTCGAGTCGATGCCATGTCGTGTTGTGGCACTTCTGTGTGCTTGCGGGTCCTACATGATATTAGGCATGTGTACCAGTTTCTTTGGCTCTTCAGTGTAAAACAAGACCAGGGTTAGCCAGTAATTTCACATTTCACATTCAGAAACAATTCAAATACACTCCCTTTTCTGGAACGCACTGCGTAGGCTCTGAACACTGTGCTGACTTCGTTGCACATAACTCACTACTCGAATACAGATACCACAATTATGGAAATAGAATACAAGATTTCAGTTGGATTGAGGGACTTTGATCTCTGCATACAACTGACCGTTCTAATCACCAGGAATAAACTTCCGAGGGCTAAACCTCCAAACATTTTGCAATTATGGCAAACGTGACTACCCCGTTAGGAATGGCATGGCACGCAGGTAACCTTGCCAGTAATGAAAACGTTTTGAGCAGACGTTGTGCCAAGCCCTGCCGGCAACACACATGCACACACGCACGAGCACACACACAGACACACACACACACACAGGTGCATTGCATGAGACTGGTCGAACATTAAAAACTATTACCACATGCGCTTCGCTCACCAAACAAACAACAGTTATTCCTAATCACTAACCAAGCATTGTTTGCTAAACCATTCCCAGTGGAGTCAATGCGTATCAGAACAAGTAATTCATGATACACACATTACATACATGGCAAACCATGGAGGCAACAGTTTGCCGATCCGTACAAAAGCAACTCTTACTGCAGATAGTAGAAAGTACGAATTCAGTCCTATGCTGCCAAGGTACGACGAATGAGTAACCACACTCAAACAAGACGACAAAATACTAGAAGCACATCAGTTATACACAAGAATACTAAGCAATACATAACTCCACGTACTGCCCATCAAGGCAGGATGGAAGGCCTGTCACAACCACATCTAAATACACGCCCACATACTTGAGCCATACAACGACGAAAGTCTATCACCACAATCGCTAGAGGCGGCCCATACTGCTAGCTATGGTTCACGTCATGTAATAAGACGGACCAATTTTCAGCCGTCTGCGCATCCTTCTCCATTAGCCACTGGCGGCCAGTAATATTCATTCTCCCTCCGAGCAGCTAGCAGAGAGTTCCAGCTAGAGTGATAATCTCGCTCCTACATGCTGCACTGTTGTCGCGCTTTCTGACAATCGAATTATTCATTCCACTATCATTGTTTTTTGTTTCCTTTTAAATTTCTTGTTGCAGTATAGCTGTGATTGTGTGTCTTTGTAAATGTTTCAGTGCGATTAAAACAAAGATTCGGCCGTGCGGTTCTAGGTGCTACAGTCTGTAACCGCGAGACCGCTACGATCGCAGCTTCGAATCCTGCCTCGGGCATGGATGTGTGTGATGTCCTTAGGTTAGTTAGGTTTTAAGTAGTTCTAAGTTCTAGGGGACTGATGACCTAAGAAGGTGAGTCCCATAGTGCTCAGATTCAGGTAACGGCAATAAATGTAAAGTGCTTCACAAGCAGACGAGGCGGATTATTTACCGCACTTATAACTTTTCCAAACGTGAATTTAAAAGCCGGTCTCCTACTGTTGACAATGAAAAACATAACTACCGACCCCAGAACCATGTGGTATAGGCAGGAGAACTGCAAAGGGAATTGTAAAGGAAACTGTCAGAGCTATAGAAACAGTTGGTTTTGTGTCGCCTGGAAAGCATCGAAATCGCAAGGCATCTGTAACACAAACGGATAGTTTTAATAACGATGTTTTGAAGTGCTCCATGTGAATGATGAATGTCTAACATAACAAAACGTGTTACAGTTATGCAGGATTCAATGGCAAGCGCTTCCTCAAGCTAAAGAATTTTAAAAGATGTTAGTCTCAGATATGTTAAGAAGAGAGGTTTTAGTTCAAAGTAATGACCTAGGTGCAGCATGAACTATATCCCATATAAAGATTCACGATACAAGAGAAGGAGGTAGTTCAACAATGTATTATCTTATTGAAACATGGGTAAGTTAGAATCATTCCAAGATGATCTGCTGGAAAATGAGTGACAGTACGGTGGTTTTAAAGTTCTCATAGGGATAGCTTCTCGGATTATTATTCTACATGCTGACTCTTGGTTCAAATGGCTCTGAGCACTATGGGACTTAACATCTGAGGTCAGCAGTCCCCTAGAACTTAGAACTACTTAAACCTAACTAACCTAAGGACAGGATTCGAACCTGCGACCGTAGCAGTCGCACGGTTCCGGACTGAAGCGCCCAGAACGGCTCGGCCACTGTGGCCCGTGGCCGGCTGCTGACTCTTCTTCTGGTTTTATTTCTGAGAAGAAACTTGTATTAACGTGCAGGAAAAACAGCAGTGATTACCATTCGGCAATAAATGCTGTTAGTTTCGTGATGTGATTCACAATTCTTGTCATACCTTATTTCGAAGTCGGTCATTACGAGTTATAATTCAATTGTTATGGAGAAAAGATCAAGTACAAACTCCAGAAAAAAGGATTTTTTACCCCAGCTTAAAAATAAACGTCATAAGCACCGTGTATACCAGATTCGTGCCGATCTCCTGCAGCTAGTTAATTTATGCTGTACAAGTCACGTGACAGAACGTACAAGCTTGACTTCCTTGCACGTAAATGGGATCTCACAGTTTTGCTCTTACCCACGTGTGACTGTCAATGTAGCCCCATGGAATTAATTGGGAAAAGGGTTTTAAGGCTATGTGGGTGAAAAAAAATCAAAACATTCAAGATAACATACAGTGAATCACTTGTGCATGAGGTAATAGGCAATGAGGCAACAGACAACATCCCACCTGTAGCATAGGCACAGTCAGTGTGGCATGCTGAAAGGAACTTTACAGGGAAGTGATGATGGATATAAGCCTTTAACGTATCATCATAAATTTAAAATCAGATTGTTTGGAAACAGAATCAAATAGAAGTGACGATAGTATTACAATGTAGACTTTGGAACAAAGTAATAATATTTCTTAGTTTTAAAGACTCTAGGTTTAAAAATTTGTTTGTCAACAAATAAGTTGCATACCCATTAACTATGACAACTTACTGATCGTTTTCACGATAGTCTTTTACATTAGTCTTTTCTACCACTAATTCTTTTTTACACCCAGTGATTACACTAACTATCGTCAAAAACACACACACACACACACACACACACACACACACACACACACACACACACACACACACACACTGCCCCTATTCTTCCGTCTGCTGTTATGGATATAAAAGAAAGGTTCAGGAGTGAAATTAAAATTCACGATGAAAGGATATCAGTGACACAATTGGCTGATGACATTGCTACCCTGAGTGAAAATGAATAAGAATTGCATGACCTGCTGAATGGAATGAACAGTCTAATGAGTACACAATATGGTCTGAGAGTAAATCGAAGGAAAACGAAAGTAATAAGTAGCAGAAATAAGAATAGCGAGACTCTTAACATCAGGATTGATGATCACGAAGTAGATGAAATTAAGGAATTCTGCTACCTAGGCAGCATAACAAGTACGGAGCAAGGAGGACATCGAAAACAGACTAGCACTGGCATAAAGGGCAATCCTGGCTAAGAGAAGTCCGCTAGCATCAATTTTTTTGGAAATTTGTAAGTTCCTATGGGACCAAAATGCTGAGGTCATTGGTATCTAGGCTTACAAGCTACTTAAGCTAGCTTAAACTAACTTACGCTAAGGAAAACACACACACTCATGTCCGAGGGAGGACTCTAACCTCCGTCCGGGGGCGTCGCGCGAACCGTGGCAAGGCACCTCAGATCTCGTATATCAAACATAGGCCTTAATTTGGAGAAGAAATTTCTGAGAAAGTGCGTTTGGAGCAGAGCATTGTATGGTAGTGAAATACGGACTGTGGGAAAATCGAAACAGAAGAGAATCGAAGCATTTGAGATGAAGTGCTACAGACGAATGTTGAAACTTAGGTGGACTGATAGGGTAAGGAATGAGGAGGTTCTGCGCAGAATCGTAGAGGAAAGGAATATGTGGAAAACAATGACAAGGAGAAGGGACAGGATGATACATCTGTTACGACATGAGGGAATGATTTTCATGGTACTAAAGGGAGCTGTAGAGGGCAAAAACCGTGGTGGAAGACAAAGATTGGAATACATTCAGCAAATAGTTGAGGACTTAGTTTGCAAGTGCTACTCTGAGATAAAGAGGTTGGCACAGGAGAGGAGTTTGTGGCGGGCCCATCAAACCAGCCGGAACACTGATGACTCAAAAGGAAATGCGTGTCTGTGGATGCAGAATTGCAAAAAAAATATCTCTGAGCACTATGGGACTTAAATTCTGAGGTCATCAGTCCCCTAGAGCGTAGAACTACTTAAACCTATCTAACGTAAGGACATGACGCACATCCATGCCCGAGGCAGGATTCGAACCTGCGACTGTAGCGGTCGCGCGGTTCTAGACTGTAGCGCCTAGAACCGCTCGGCCACCCAGGCCCGCTGCAGAATTGCAGCTCGTTGTATGCAAAAGCTTTTTTCCCATATTTTTAACGGATTCTGAGACCAGAAATCTTTGTATTAGTACATGTCACAAATATCTGACGGTCTTTTTCGACTATATCGCGATTTTCATTGTTGTGGCTAGACAGGAACCTAAAGCTACATTTTAAATTGTTGTGAGTGAATGAGCAGCAATGACATTTAGTGTGGAAAGTGCCTAAAAGTGGTCCCCCATTTCGTTCTTATTTAACAAATAAAAAAGAGTAAAACATTATGTTTTAAAAGCATGTAATATTTAGAATGTTATGCAACATTTGCATTTTAGTAATAGGAAGTAAACGAAAAGTTATTATGATTTTTTTTAACTTTACACTTAGTTCCATAAATAGATGCAAAAGCCGAATCCCATGAACAAATATTCAAAATAGCACTAAATAAAATTAGAAGACGGTATTAAATCTACTTTCATAGGAGGAAAGATGTAGAATTTATATTTGTTTTCTTTGCCGAACGAAAGATCTCTGCTGTAGCATATTCCTGTAGGATTTATTTCTGACAGTCGTTTAAGAACTACTCCCCTTTCTCCAGCAATTTCGTCTTTGAGAGTTTGTTCAATGTTATTTCTCTCTGCCAGTTGTATAGCTTTCTTCACAAGTCATTGCAAGTAAGCATGAAGAAAGAAGTTTCCATGGCGAGACAGTACTCAACCAGCACTTCTTCACGATCTTTAACCAAAAGTGTAGGTCTGGCTGTTTTTGTTTTTGCTTCTTCCTCAAGTGTACTGTTCTTCTTGTTGGACGCCCTCATAAGAGTTGTTTGTAGAACATGAAACTCCTCAGTGACCTTCTTCCAATTCACCTGTTTTTGAACGACATCAATAGCTCTAGTCATTTTAGACAGACCACTTTGTTGAGCAACCGTTCCTATTATCCACTTGGAATCAGCAAGAGACTAAGAACGTGTACTACCACAGGAAAACTTTAAATGTAAAAAAGTAAGGTGATCAGTTTAAGCAACTTTAGAAGGTCCAGCCGGTCGCGGTGGCTCGCTGTTAAGGCGCTCAGTCCGGAACCGCACGACTGCTACGGCCGCAGGTTCGAATCCTGCCTCGGGCATGGATGTGTGTGATGTTCTTAGGTTAGTTAGGTTTAAGTAGTTTTAAGTTCTAGGGGACTGATGACCATAGATGTTAAGTCCCATAGTGCTCAGAGCCATTTGAACCATTTTTAGGAGGTCCAGTTTCCGTCACTAAAGCCCGCATTTGGTAACAGAATAGCGTGTGAAAACCGCATCGAACATTACGACGAAAAATACTGATTTTCTGTATAGTGCTTTGTGTAAAATAACTGCACGTCATGTAATTTATTTGGCGCCCATTTGATAGCATTCACGTTATAGGGCTTGCTTTTACTACTGCAGTATAAAATACACTAAACATTTCTGACAGAAACTATTCTAGTGTTCTATAATCTTTTGATTTCACTTCATACACGCTTAGGTTATCTGAGTTCACTGTATAAAACCACAATACGAAAAATACATTACAAATAATTTTCACAAACGAGTACAACTACCCAAATAAATATAATTTTCAGAGGAAACATTTTTCACACATAGGTAGACAAATTTTCAAAGAAGCAGCAGTGCTTTAGATGGTCAACAAAAATCACATACTTCCAATAAGGAAATGAACTCAGTTTGCTTGTACGTTGGTGAAACATAGCGCTTTCCCATTGGCTCTCCCATTCTGATTTTTCATTGGTCGCCTGGTTAGTGCTTGGACGACATGGTTGGGATAGTGCAAAACCCTGTGTCGTTTCCATAGAGTAAATACCTCTGGAGTGAGCATTCACATGCGCAGAACAGATTTTGTGTTGTCAACTTACATTGCCGGCCTGGTCACGTGTACTCGGGACGTCGTGTGTTTGTCCGTATAGCGCCCTGTGTATTTAGAATGTCACTACATCCCTAGTACAGACGGATTCTTTTCGTACGTGTGGTGGATTATTTATATATGTTGCGCAGACATTTTAACAGTATTCATTTGATACCGGGAATAAATCAGCTACGTAACGTATAAGGCCAAGTGATATCGCATTCTGCTTCTTTGCGATAGGTGTCACAGTTCAGATGCAGTCGTGTTTTGGTAGTTTTCGGTATGATACGGCACTTTATAGTATTACAGAGCCTGACGTACATTTTTGCAGTGACAGTCTTGCAAAAAGAGTTGACAGTACGCTAGTACTTTTGCAAGTGTCCGAAAAACACCGAATTTGCCACACATTAGCGATTATATCCCTGCTAATTCGTTCTTTTTTTCTGCTATTTTTGAGTATTTTTGCGACCTGAAGCACAACTTTTCTTACTGGTGACATTTGAAGTATTTATTTAACGCATTTTACGTACATGCTCCCAGTTTATTAAATAAATAGTAGACTGAGTAACTATATACATAATCGACAAGTCACTGATAAATGCATGGAGGATAGTATTTGCTGAAACAACTAACCATTCCCTTTCCTGTTCCACTAGCAAATTTACGAGAGGAAGCGATTGATTGTAAGCTTTTGTAGAAAAATGTTCAAATGTGTGTGAAATCTTACGGCACTTAACTGCTAAGGTCATCAGTTCCTAAGCTTACACACTGCTTAACCTAAATTATCCTAAGGACAAACACACACGCCCATGCCCGAGGGAGGACTCGAACCTCCGCCGGGACCAACCGCGCAGTCCATGACTGCAGCGCCTGAGACCGCTCGGCTAATCCCGCGCGGCAAGCTTTTCTACGAGCCGTAATATCTATCATAAAATAGCAGAAAAATAGGTCTACAGAATCAAGCCTTAATTATAAAGCGCCGAAATTTTTGAACATATATAGTGTCTCTTACTAATATAGTAACTATAAGTAGAGCTACATGGTATGTACCCATGAAAAGTTACTATCCCTCCTTTCACATATTTTTCTTCGCATCCGCAGCCACAACAGTAACCCATCACAGCTATTACACTATCAACAAACAGTGAAACACAAAAAAACTCTTGATATTACAAACTTCAAACTCCGCGGAACACACAAACGCACACCAAAGTCCGAAAAACACGTCACAATCCTGGTTTAATGTTGACAACAAGCGCAGAACCCAATGCTCACTCCAATTCTCTTCCAAGTCCTTTGCTGTCTCTGACAGAATTACAATGTCATCGGCGAACCTCAAAGTTTTTATCTCTTCTCCGTGGATTTTAATACCTACTCCGAATTTTTCTTTTGTGTCCTTCAATGCTTGCTCAATATACAGATTGAATAACATCGGGCAGGGGCTACAACCCTGTGTCACTCTCTTCCCAACCACTTCTTCCCTTTCACGCCCCTCGACACTTGTAACTGCCATCTGGTTTCTGTACAAATTGTAAATAGCCTTTCGCTCCCTGTATTTTACCCCTGCCACCTTCAGAATATGAAAGAGAGTATTCCAGTCAACGTTGTCAAAAGCTTTCTCTAAGTCTACAAATGCTAGAAACGTACCTTTCCTTAATGTTTCTTCTAAGATAAGTCGAAAGGTCAGTATTGCCTCACGTGTTCCAATATTTCTACGGAATCCAAACTGATCTTCCCCGAGGTCGGCTTCTACCAGTTTTTACATTCGTGTGTAAAGAATTCGTGTTAGTATTTTGCAGCTGTGACTTATTAAACTGATAGTTCGGTAATTTTCACATATGTCTATACCTGCTTTCTTTGGGATTGGAATTATTATATTCTTCTTGAAGTGTTAGGGTACATCTGCGTATTATTTGCATTGTATTATGCTATCTATTTCTTATTAACGTGTTTCTTTTTGGGCGTTCAATATTTCAGTTTCAGTTAAAATTTTGTAATAAATATTCGTGCACTAAAAGGGATCTGCAATACGAGTGGGAAAGACCGAGTGCTAAATCGATGGGCCGAGAGTTGAGCAGAGTGAGCGTGCATGTGAGAGTTCGTGTGAACGCAGATATAGTAGCAGGTCTGTGTCGTGTCAGAATAAAAATCATTCCACGTACAACTGAACATTTAAATTTCGAATAATTTATGGACTTCATCGTGAACATTGTGTGAAGGTAGATAGATTGAAGTAGTTTGAGCCTCATTAAATGCTACAGGCTATGATTTCAGCGTATAAGCGTGTAAAGTGATTGCTGCTTGGATGGACTGATATAATGTGACGTGAGTGGCGGAAAACTGACGCGTTTTATATTTTCTTTTGCAAACTAATGTGGCTTCACGCGCGCTCGGGTACTAAAATTAGTGATCAAAACAGCTTAAACAGTTCTATATATAGGTGTCGCAGGAGGAATGGTCAGTATTGAGTGATATGACACGAACAATCATTCAAAGCAAAAAAGCCTAGTAAACATGGGCCCAAATCGGATACTTTAAGAGCTGTGAGCACTTCTTCATCTTCGATAGTGTGAAACCCATCTCTTCTGCTTAACAAGTGCTCATAGCCTTACGGTATATATTTTAAAGCCCATGTTTAATAAACCTTTTTGCTTCGAATGATCGTTCCTGTCATAAACCCCGCCCCCCCAATATTGACCATTCCTCCTGGGAAAACCCTTAAATGTGGATGTTAATCGCGAGATAATGATCTCGTGAGTGTAACATGCGTTACAAAAACAGACGTACTGCTCTTTATATTCCATGAACTGGGGTGATTCTGGACAGTTTAAAAACCGCAAACCTAACAGTAGTAGTTGTAACATGTGTGAGCAATGGCGGGTACAGAAAATCATCCAGGAGGGGACACTAAAGATATTTTTATCTACCTTTACTTTTACCGTAACAAAAAATAATCCAGTCACATGCAAAGTTTAAGAAAGTTTTATTGAAATGATTGTAAACATATACAAGACAATGCCATCTTACGATAAAAAAAGTTACAATTGAGGTTCTCTTCCTTAAATGGTGAATTCTATGCGCCTATTCTTCCTGCCAAGTTGGATAATTATATCGTCAATAGGACAATCAATGTCCGCGCAAAGCGAAGGGGGGGGGGGGGGGAGGGGGGCAGTCGCGCGCCCTGCATGTGTCTCCGCCACAGTGTAGGAGATATGTTATTATAGTACAGATATGAACCACTCATTATTTAGCGGCAGTCGACGGATGAGGTTACCATCGAAAAATCGATTGTAGGCTCGCTGAGAGGTTTTACGTTAACTTTATCGGACCTACTGCAATATCACCGCCGTCACCACCTAGCTACCGACGAAATCGGACATTGCCCATCATGCACAGATAACGAACATTACAATTTCGCATAGCCATAAAGCTCTTCCTCCGCAGTGACTCTGAAAACAGTTCAGATAATTTTAGTGTAATGTTATTTTCATCGACTCCATCAATTATGTGACTGTCAGTTCCGTAGTAAATAAATTCAAGTATCTGTGTTCTCATTGTTTGTAATATCATTTCGCTACCTCAACTTATTGCTGCCTTTGCCTTTTTTTGCCATTATAAGTAAATTTTGGGGCATGTACTCTGGTATTACGGTTGCGGTAAGTACCCGTAAAGGTTGGCCCAGAACTACCTCGTTTGCACTACTGCTAATCTCAGCAAGAAGTTACGCTGCGCCGCTACCAAATGATTTGTTTACTACGTTTTGTTTTTAAGTAGTACCAGTAGTTTTATTCAGCCATAGTATTCATTTACAATGATACTGAACATGTCTTGATATTACAACTTCATAACAACAAAAATATCGTAGTAGAAGCCATCCTACATTTGCTTCAAGTAATTTAGCGAAGCCACGGAGAACGTAAATCGGGATGGTCAGATGAAGACTTGGGCCTTCATCCTCCCGAATAAAATCCTAATCTATTTGACACAGTGCCACCCATCTGGTTTATCCCTGGTGTCTAATACTGTCTAGAAAAAAATTATTTAATAATGTTAATGGCTAGTGCTACATTTTTCATTCATTACTCACTCCCAGTCAGTGCACTCGCTACATTCATTTTGTTCCATAATGTAACACTACACAAACTAACAGCTGACGTCCAAACTATAAGGACGATGTTTGGTTTCCATTGGTTTAACAGTGTTTTTTCCCTCTTCTAACTGAAATTCATGACGCTTGATTTCTCTGTTTCAATGTCACTTTAATGCATGCTGATGAAGTGTAAACTTTTTTAGAGTCTTATTTGCTTTCTGTGCAAGGAGGATGCAAGGAGGTTGTTGTTTCTCAGTGACTATAATGTTGCTGTCATCAGCAAAGATAATTTCTCCTCATAACTAACTCTATTGCGAAAGTCATTAATGTTTATCAGGAACAGTACTGGTCCTAACATGCTCCAGAGGAACTTCTGTATTAACTTTTTTTGGTTCTGGTAAACGTTTTAGTGAAGGTTTAGACTTATTTGAGGCGTGTGTTACCTCTAATCTTTGTGTCCTATCTGATTGAAACAGTATTTTAGCTGTGCCTATTATTCATAATGCTTCTAGCTTTTTTAACATGTACTCATCTGGTCAACAGTATTAAAAGACTTAGAAAGATCTAAAAGTATGGCTCTCACATACCTTGTCAATAGTATCAAGTGCCCCTTTTGTGAATCACTTGATTCCATACTTCTACCAATTTTGGAAATAAAAATGTGATTCACTTAGACAGTTATATTTATTGAAGCAATTCGTTAATCTTTCGTAGGTAACTGATAACATTATTTTTTAGAATGATGACAACAGGGACATGAGGGGCTAGTTTTCTATTTCTTCTGAATTTCCTTTCTTTCATCGCTTGCCTGTTTAAAATACTCTGTAAATTTCCTTGATGTGAATGACTCTCTTGTTATGCTTGTTAAGGGAGCTTATATGCTATGTCTGCATTGTTTCAGAACACTCATTCATACTTTTTGTAAGCCTACTGACTTCTTATTTTTTAGGTGTTGGACAGTTTTACTGACTTCATGCTCTGTGGCTGGAAGTAATACCATTGTAATCAGCGCATAGTTACTTATATGCATTATATTTGTTTTTGGGAGTTTTTGTTGTAATGTCTCTGTGGCACTTGAAAAATGTTCGTTCACATAATTTGCTAGGTGATGAGGATTGTTTGTTATCTCATCCCCACCATTATCAGTGTGTTATTATGCCTTTGTCTCTTCCTGTTTCCTTTTTAATAGCATCCCAGACTGCTTTTCTTTTATTCTCTGCATTGTATATTATTTTGTGATTAAATGATTTCTTTGCAGCAATTAGCACCTTTCTATACATCTTTGTATACCTATGATAGTAATTTCAGAACTCCAGCACATTACCGCTCTCTTTAATAGAAACGAAGTAGTTAAGGGTTTGAGAGGTCTTCCTAATAACTGTTGTTACCACCTGGGTTTTGTGAGAAATTAATACTGATGTGGGTACCTTGAAGATCTCTTTTCAAAGCTCAGTTTAAATAATGTTGAGAAATTATAGAATTTCGCATTTACATTCCTTTGTCTCTACGCCTCATCCCACATTTGGTTTGCTGGTTCTCTTCAAAAATCTTGTATTTTGATTTATGATTTATAGGTGTTTTTTGTAGGCTAACAGTTAACAGATTTTTCCATACCCAATGTTACTTTATTATTTTGCAGAAACGGTCTGACAATGAGAGCCTCAGATCTTTTACAGCTACATAACACTCTTCCTTGCCTCTATTTGTGGCCACATGATCGGTTATTTATGCGGTCACTGTAATACCTCTTGCTACAGTATTGGCCAAAAGGGACATCATAAAACTTCAAGGCATTTTAATGAGGGTCCTGTTAGTTTCATTTATAATGATGTTAACATCTCCACACAAAATTATGATGACTTTTGCACTTGAAATTTTATCTAGAACTTCTGTGAATTTATTGATCAGCACTGGGTGATTGATATACACACAAAATGATTTATTTCACAGTGACGATAACCTCTAATAATTCAGCCGCTGATATTTCCAAGATTTTATCTTCATTTACATTTATAAGGTTATTTCTTGATTTAAACTGATTTTCCCTGATTATAAAGGCATGATGTTCCCTCCACCTTCTGAAGTAGAAGTAGTTAGAGTGTGTATTTTCACATAACAATAATGCTACATGTTGGATTCCTGTGTCTCTACACCAGTGCTGAATAATACAAACCATGATGCAGTTTCAAGATTGGAACTCGGTTTCAAATCGCTATATCTTATTTTTTATTTATCGCATGTTTTGGTGAAGACTTATTTTCTGTGAAATGTCTTGTCTTTATTTTTCAAATGCTTTCCTTTTTTTTACACTGTGATTTGGTTTGCTAGAATCTACCTTGCCAGTGATTACTGCAGAATGTTTTAAACTACTGGAGATACTCTTTGGATAGGTTCAAAATGGTTCAAATGGCTCTGAGAACTATGGGACTCAACTTCTGGGGTCATTAGTCCCCTAGAACTTAGAACTAGTTAAACCTAACTAACCTAAGGACATCACACACATCCATGCCCGAGGCAGGAGTCGAACCTGCGACCTTAGCGGTCTCGCGGTTCCAGACTGCAGCTTTTGGATAGGATCCACACTAAAAAAAACCCTACTTCTCCTACCCACGACAACAGTTATTTGACGATGCCTGGTCAAAGATCCTTCCCTGTACTTCATGTATCAGCTATACCAATCTTTACTTTCCAGTCCTGTTTAGGTACAGGCAGTTCCTAGTGAAACCCCATTTATTGATAGACCCAACTGGTATCAGAGCAAGGTTGGCAACCATCTCTAAGCCCACATTAATCAGCCTCATGACTCCTTCAAGGTGCAGCAACCATGCCCCAGGACAGCCTGGCAAAGTCTACTTTCGTGCCATGAGTCTGGAGAGAGATCTTGTCCAAGTACCCACTTATGTCGCATACCCCGCCCCTATCCAAACAGTTTCCCATCCATCCGCTATCACTACATGGCCCTCTTTTGAAAAATCCCCACATACAGACCCTAAGTTCACTATCATTTACCTCTGCATTTAGTCTGAAAATACTGGTGGCCCAGAACACTGTCCTCCCTCTTCCAACTCAAGTACACAGAACAAAATAAACTTAGGAAGTGCAGGCATTTGCGTGCAGGGGAACAGCTACCATTAGAAATTAAAATTGTAGACCAACCACAAGTCACATATAAATTTTCTTTATTTACACATGTTTCGCTCTACCAACGCAGGCATCTTCAAAAATTACGTTCCTGAAGGATTCAAGTGCTTTATCTGAAAACTACCTTGAGCAGTTAAACAGAAAACCGACTCGTGGCGATAACATATTAGACCTTCTGGTGACAAACAGACCCGAACTATTTGAATCAGTTAATGCAGAACAGGGAATCAGCGATCATAAAGCGGTTACTGCATCGATGATTTCAGCCGTAAATAGAAATATTAAGAAAGGTAGGAAGATTTTTCTGTTTAGCAAAAGTGACAAAAAGCAGATTACAGAGTACCTGACGGCTCAACACAAAAGTTTTGTCTCAAGTGCAGATAGTGTTGAGGATCAGTGGACAAAGTTCAAAACCATGGTACAATATGCGTTACATGAGTATGTGCCAAGCAAGATCGTAAGAGATGGGAAAGAGCCACCGTGGTACAACAACCGAGTTAGAAAACTGCTGCGGAAGCAAAGGGAACTTCACAGCAAACATAAACATAGCCAAAGCCTTGCAGACAAACAAAAATTACGCGAAGCGAAATGTAGTGTGAGGAGGGCTATGCGAGAGGCTTTCAATGAATTCGAAAGTAAAGTTCTATGTACTGACTTGGCAAAAACCCTAAGAAATTTTGGTCCTATGTCAAAGCGGTAGGTGGATCAAAACAAAATGTCCAGACACTCTGTGACCAAAAAGGTACTGAAACAGAGGATGACAGACTAAAGGCTGAAATACTAAATGTCTTCTTCCAAAGCTGTTTCACAGAGGAAGACTGCACTGTAGTTCCTTCTCTAGATTGTCGCACAGCTGACAAAATGGTAGATATCGAAGCAGACGACAGAGGGATAGAGAAACAATTAAAATCGCTCAAAAGAGGAAAGGCCGCTGGTCCTGATGGGATACCAGTTCGATTTTACACAGAGTACGCGAAGGAACTTGCCCCCCTTCTTGCAGCGGTGTACCGTAGGTCTCTAGAAGGGCGAAGCGTTCCAAAGGATTGGAAAAGGGCACAGGTCATCCCCGTTTTCAAGAAGGGACGTCGAACAGATGTGCAGAACTATAGACCTATATCTCTAACGTCGATCAGTTGTAGAATTTTGGAACACGTATTATGTTCGAGTATAATGTCTTTTCTGGAGACTAGAAATCTACTCTGTAGGAATCAGCATGGGTTTCGAAAAAGACGGTCGTGTGAAACCCAGCTCGCGCTATTCGTCCACGAGACTCAGAGGGCCTTAGACAGGGGTTCACAGGTAGATGCCGTGTTTCTTGGCTTCCGCAAGGCGTTTGACACAGTTCCCCACAGTCGTTTAATGAACAAAGTAAGAGCATACGGACTATCAGATCAATTATGTGATTGGATTGAGGAGTTCCTAGATAACAGAACGCAGCATGTCATTCTCAATGGAGAGAAGTCCTCCGAAGTAAGAGTGATTTCAGGTGTGCCGCAGGGGAGTGTCATAGGACCGTTGCTATTCACAATATACATAAATGACCTGGTGGATGACATCGGAAGTTCACTGAGGCTTTTTGCAGATGATGCTGTGGTGTATCGAGAGGTTGCAACAATGGAAAATTGTACTGAAATGCAGGAGGATCAGCAGCGAATTGACGCATGGTGCACGGAATGGCAATTGAATCTCAATGTAGAGAAGTGTAATGTGATGCGAATACATAGAAAGATAGGTCCCTTATCATTTAGCTAAAAAATAGCAGGTCAGCAACTGGAAGCAGTTAATTCCATAAATTATCTGGGAGTACGCATTAGGAGTGATTTAAAATAGAATGATCATATAAAGTTGATCGTCGGTAAAGCAGATGCCAGACTGAGATTCATTGGAAGAATCCTAAGGAAATGCAATCCGACAACAAAGGAAGTAGGTTACAGTACGCTTGTTCGCCCAATGCTTGAATACTGCTCAGCAGTGTGGGATCCGCACCAGGTAGGGTTGATAGAAGAGATAGAGAAGATCCAACGGAGAGTAGCGCGCTTCGTTACAGGATCATTTAGTAATTGCGAAAGCGTTACGGAGATGATAGATAAACTCCAGTGGAAGACTCTGCAGGAGAGACGCTCAGTAGCTCGGTACGGGCTTTTGTTAAAGTTTCGAGAACATACCTTCACCGAAGAGTCAAGCAGTATATTGATCCCTCCTACGTATATCTCACGAAGAGACCATGAGGATAAAATCAGAGAGATTGGAGCCCACACGGAGGCATACCGACAATCCTTCTTTCCACGTACAATACGAGACTGGAATAGAAGGGAGAACCGATAGAGGTACTCAGGGTACCCTCCACCACACACCGTCAGGTGGCTTGCGGAGTATGGATGTAGACGTAGATGTTGTTGTTGTTGTTGTCTTCAGTCCTGAGACTGGTTTGATGCAGCTCTCCATGCTACTCTATCCTGTGCAAGCTGCTTCATCTCCCAGTACCTACTAAAACCTACATCCTTCTGAATCTGCTTAGTGTACTCATCTCTCGGTCTCCCTCTACGATTTTTACCCTCCACACTGCCCTCCAATGCTAAATTTGTGATCCCTTGATGCCTCAAAACATGTCCTACCAATCGATTCCTTCTTTTAGTCAAGTTGTGCCACAAACTTCTCTTCTCCCCAATCCTATTCAATACCTCCTCATTAGTTACGTGATCTATCCACCTTATCTTCAGTATTCTTCTGTAGCACCACATTTCGAATGCTTCTATTCTCTTCTTGTCCAAACTAGTTATCGTCCATGTTTCACTTCCATACATGGCTACACTCCAAACAAATATTTTCAGAAATGCCTTCCTGACACTTAAATCTATATTCGATGTTAACAAATTTCTCTTCTTCAGAAATGCTTTCCTTGCCATTGCCAGTCTACATTTTATATCCTCTCTACTTCGACCATCATCAGTTATTTTACTTCCTAAATAGCAAAACTCCTTTACTACTTTAAGTGCCTCATTTCCTAATCTAATTCCCTCAGCATCACCCGATTTAATTTGACTACATTCCATTACCCTCGTTTTGCTTTTGTTGATGTTCATCTTATATCCTCCTTTCAAGACACTGTCCATTCCGTTCAACTGCTCTTCCAAGTCCTTTGCCGTCTCTGACAGAATTACAATGTCATCGGCGAACCTCAAGGTTTTCACTTCGTCTCCATGAATTTTAATACCTACTCCAAATTTTTCTTTTGTTTCCTTTACTGCTTGCTCAATATACAGATTGAATAACATCGGGGAGAGGCTACAACCCTGTCTCACTCCTTTCCCAACCACTGCTTCCCTTTCATGCCCCTCGACTCTTATGACTGCCATCTGGTTTCTGTACAAATTGTAAATAGCCTTTCGCTCCCTGTATTTTACCCCTGCCACCTTTAGAATTTGAAAAAGAGTATTCCAGTCAACATTGTCAAAAGCTTTCTCTAAGTCTACAAATGCTAGAACCGTAGGTTTGCCTTTTCTTAATCTTTCTTCTAAGATAAGTCGTAAGGTCAGTATTGCCTCACGTGTTCCAACATTTCGACGGAATCCAAACTGATCCTCCCCGAGGTCCGCATCTACCAGTTTTTCCATTCGTCTGTAAAGAATTCGCGTTAGTATTTTGCAGCTGTGGCTTATTAAACTGATAGTTCGGTAATTTTCACATCTGTCAGCACCTGCTTTCTTTGGGATTGGAATTATTATATTCTTCTTGAAGTCTGAGGGTATTTCGCCTGTCTCGTACATCTTGCTCACCAGCTAGTAGAGTTTTGTCATGACTGGCTCTCCCAAGGCCGTCAGTAGTTCTAATGGAATGTTGTCTACTCCGGGGGCCTTGTTTTGACTCAGGTCTTTCAGTGCTCTGTCAAACTCTTCACGCAGTATCGTATCTCCCATTTCGTCTTCATCTACATCCTCTTCCATTTCCATAATATTGTCCTCAAGTACATCACCCTTGTATAAACCTTCTATATACTCCTTCCACCTTTCTGCCTTCCCTTCTTTGCTTAGAACTGGGTTGCCATCTGAGCTCTTGATATTCATACACGTGGTTCTCTTCTCTCCAAAGGTCTCTTTAATTTTCCTGTAGGCAGTATCTATCTTACCCCTTGTGAGATAAACTTCTACATCCTTACATTTGTCCTCTAGCCATCCCTGTTTAGCCATTTTGCACTTCCTGTCGATCTCATTTTTGAGACGTTTGTATTCCTTTTTGCCTGCTTCATTTACTGCATTTTTATATTTTCTCCTTTCATCAATTAAATTCAATATTTCTTCTGTTACCCAAGGATTTCTAGCAGCCCTCGTCTTTTTACCTACTTTATCCTCTGCTGCCTTCACTACTTCATCCCTCAGAGCTACCCATTCTTCTTCTACTGTGTTTCTTTCCCCTATTCCTGTCAATTGTTCCCTTATGCTCTCCCTGAAACTCTGTACAACCTCTGGTTCTTTCAGTTTATCCAGGTCCCATCTCCTTAATTTCCCACATTTTTGCAGTTTCTTCAGTTTTAATCTACAGGTCATAACCAATAGATTGTGATCAGAGTCCACATCTGCCCCTGGAAATGTCTTACAACTTAAAACCTGGTTCCTAAATCTCTGTCTTACCATTATATAATCTATCTGATACCTTTTAGTATCTCCAGGGTTCTTCCACGTATACAACCTTCTTTCATGATTCTTAAACCAAGTGTTACCTATGATTAAGTTGTGCTCTGTACAAAATTCTACTAGGCGGCTTCCTCTTTCATTTCTTAGCCCCAATCCATATTCACCTACTATGTTTCCTTCTCTCCCTTTTCCTACACTCGAATTCCAGTCACCCATTACTATTAAATTTTCGTCTCCCTTCACTATCTGAATAATTTCTTTTATTTCATCGTACATTTCTTCAATTTCTTCGTCATCTGCAGAGCTAGTTGGCATATAAACTTGTACTACTGTAGTAGGTGTGGGCTTCGTATCTATCTTGGCCACAATAATGCGTTCACTATGCTGTTTGTAGTAGCTTACCCGCATTCCTATTTTCCTATTCATTATTAAACCTACTCCTGCATTACCCCTATTTGATTTTGTGTTTATAACCCTGTAGTCACCTGACCAGAAGTCTTGTTCCTCCTGCCACCGAACTTCACTAATTCCCTCTATATCTAACTTTAACCTATCCATTTCCCTTTTTAAATTTTCTAACCTACCTGCCCGATTAAGGGATCTGACATTCCACGCTCCGATCCGTAGAACGCCAGTTTTCTTTCTCCTGATAACGGCATCCTCCTGAGTAGTCCCCGCCCGGAGATCCGAATGGGGGACTATTTTACCTCCGGACTATTTTACCCAAGAGGATGCCATCATCATTTAATCATACAGTAAAGCTGCATGTCGTCGGGAAAAATTACGGCTGTAGTTTCCCCTTGCTTTCAGCCGTTCGCAGTACCAGCACAGCAAGGCCGTTTTGGTTAATGTTGCAAGGCCAGATCAGTCAATCATCCAGACTGTTGCCCCTGCAACTACTGAAAAGGCTGCTGCCCCTCTTCAGGAACCACACGTTTGTCTGGCCTCTCAACAGATACCCCTCCGTTGTGGTTGCACCTACGGTACGGCCATCTGTATCGCTGAGGCACGCAAGCCTCCCCACCAACGGCAAGGTCCATAGTTCATGGGGGGGGGATGATGTTGCAAATGTCGGGCTTTGTATAGCACTGCCATCATACATGTCATTTATGCATGATGCTGACATAATGCACAGCCAGATATTTGTGATGTGTGCCCCACAGCTACTTCATTTCTGAAGATTCTCACATTGGTCGAATGAAATATGTAAAAATAAAGAAAAACCTATATGCGACTTGTGGCTGGTGTACAATTGTAAATTTTAAAATAAATTTAAATTAAACACTACTTACCATTAAATAACTTATTTTTCTGGACTAAATAGACTTACGTATCACACTGAGCAGCCATCTTGAAACATGGCTTGTGTAGTGATCATTGTTTTCTTTTTAAGCCGCTTTATTAGGTCACTTTCTTGTCTGTCTGTTCAGTGCAAGTTTTGTAACTGATTTTAACCTATGTTCCCAATGACTTAGAGACTTGAAATTTTAAACGTAGCTCAGAACTAGATGACAATGCAAAATAATTCGCTTTTTGTGTGTCTGCTCCACATAGATTTCATAAGGGGGAGGGGATTGGTTGGTAATGCCTTATTTCTCCGCTTCCCTGCACAACTATTGCTCTGTGAGGGTTGAATCGGAATTCATTCCAGTCAGTGTGCATGGCACCACAGGGCCACAGTCACCTTGCTGGCCAGATATTACTTGCTGCTACACAAAGCTAGCCACATGGTGGCTTTGCCTTCAGTTGTGTATTTACTGTGCTATGGTATCATTCTCATTATACGCCATTGATTTGGTCTCAGTTCGCTTTACCTTCAGGTTTTCACTCCTACGTTACTCATCTGAACTTCCTCATCCCGCAGCGAAATCTCCGTCGTCTGATCTCCTCTCGTTGTTGTCCTCCTGCTGATACTTAGCTAACAACTACTGATGAATCCATGCCAATTGCCCAGCCTGAACTGCTTTTTTGCTCATTCCTTATCCTTGTCAGCTCCTCATTACAATAATTTTCAACAATAAAAAACTGAAAGACGAATCTTGTAAAAGATCATAGAAAATTAATTTTGTTTGAGTCTTTATTTTTATTGTGGTCAGGATCTGACAAGACCGGGCATGACGTGAGAACCAGCAAAACTGGGCAAAGGCCATCAACAGTGATATGTCAAGAGAAAACAGGAGGACAACAACCAGAGGAATACAGACAACAGAGGTGACACAGAACAACAACAAATCCAACGAGTAATGTAAATGGAAAATCTAAAGTATAGCGAAACCTGTAACCAAGTCAACCATCTTTGGTGCCAACAATATAAGACCACAGTGGAATCACGACTGAATACTGAGCCACTGTGGTGCTAGTTGGCTTTAAAGGGGGGGGAGGGGGGGTGAGTGCTGATAGACATGTCAAGGCAGAGGTCTCTCTGCAGCCAGTACAAGGAGGAACTTGGAATAATAATTCACATTTCCTAAAATAACCTGCCGTTTCTGTAAGTTTTGGGGGTGGATTAGAGAGTCTACAGCTGTGCTATTGCAGTCGGTGGGCTGCATACATTCTTTGTTGAGCAAGTATCCAATGTATTCCACTTGCCCCGAACTCCTGAAAAACTGATATTTCAGTAAGCAGCACTTAATCCCTGCATCACACTGAGGTAGCAAAGGTTGCGCAAGGGACCTTGGTGGAAAGTGCCCAAGACAATCAAGTGACTGAGATAGCTAGTACAAGCTAGGATGGACTTTGTGTCAGAATGACGTGAACCTTGTCACTGATGGAGAATCCAAGCAGTAAGAAGGTATCCAGATCAAAAATTTTGCCATTTGACTGTGTACTGATAACAAATAGTGTTATCACCTATGTGGCCTTTTTGTAGGCAGCTGTAAATGTGAACTGACCTCATAAGGGGACTGAACTGTCACTATACGTGACGAAGGTATGGGAGAACGGGGCCTATGTAGGGGAACCCAGATGAGCATAATTTTGTAGGATTGCCAAGCAAATGGTAGATCCTGCGTCCACCTGGAAATGGACATCCTAATCCACAGTTGTGAAAACGGTTCAAGTGGCGCTGAGCACTATGGGACTTAACTTCTGAGGTCATCAGTCCCCTAGAGTTTAAAACTACTTAAACCTAACTAACCTAAGGACATCACAAACATCCGTGCCCGAGGCAGGATTCGAACCTGCGACTGAAGCGGTCGCGCGGTTCCAGACTGTAGCGCCTAGAACCGCTCGGCTACTCCAACCGGCCACACACAGTTGTAAGAATGATAAACAACTTGGTAGTGGAAGGATCTCCCTGGTGAAGAATCGCTTGTAGCTCGTGCCCCATCCCTTGACACATGTGGAGGACAGGGATCTGATTGTCTTGAAACTCTTAGCTTAGATATGCCCATCTTTCCCACTATGGGGCAGTGCGCGAATCGATATGGAGAGTTCACATGAGGGAGTGCTACGAAGAAGTCTAGACAAGATAGAAGTCACCGCCACACCTATTAATAGGGTGTGGCCGGCTGTTCAGAGGCCATTGACACGCCAGATATTGATGAATCGCGATGCCGTCATTGAGAATGCTTGTTACGGGAGTGCCACAAACCCCTCCCCCCCCCCCCCCCCCCCTCCCTCCTAGAAGATGATGTGGCGTCTGAATCCACTGCTACTTGTGGCCGAATCATGAGGCGCTCATATGCTGCCTGCGCCGTTTCGAAAGAGTGCACGATTTTCAAAATATCGTCCATCTTGAGCACGACAGTGTCTAATTCTTGTTCTGTCTTGCCCACTCGTCTAATATAGGGTGCCTAGGAAACCTGCTTTCTTGGATCGCTAGACAGCAATTCAAGCAAATCGTATTCATGAATTTTTATCTTAGTAAGATAAATGACAATAGTTTGGTAATTTACAATCGGGTGTCGCAAGCAATTGGCGACAGTCAAATAAGAAGTCTCCTCAGTGTATACAACTCCTAAAACAAGCGTGACAATACAGTTCGTAAGTCACTGCTGTAGAGCTCGTAGGTCGGCTGACTTTCACTGGGCCGCGGCCAGGCGGCGCGGCGCTTACGTCCTCTTCGTGTAGATGGCGCTCCTGTCTCTTTGTCGTCCAAGAGAGGGGTCGGTCAGCGTACTATCGGCTGACGTCGTCTCGCAGCCCTCTTTGCTCTAACGTTCATGACCGATGTGCCGCCGCTTGATGTCACGCCGGAACACTTCTGGATCCGGAGCCAGTTGGACCACTACATCTCGAATCGATGAGCTGCATATGAGGTTTTGCAAGCTGGGTCGCATAAGCGAAACTGCAATTACGTCTCAAACTTACAAATCAGGCACCCAAAAGCGTGAGAGGTTGCTTATGCGACTAGTCACATGGAACTGTTGCGAATAATAATTCAAAAGGCAACGAGCACATCACCTCAAAAGTACGCTGCTGGCCATTAAAACTGTTACACCAAGAAGAAATGTAGATGATAAACGGGTATACATTGGACAAATATATTATACTAGAACTGACATGTGATTACATTTTCAAGCAATTTGCGTGCATAGATCCTGAGGAATCAGTACCCACAACAACCACCTCTGGCCGTAAAACGGCCTTGATACGTCTGGGCATTGAGTCTAACAGAGCTTGGATCGCGTGTACAGGTACAGCGGCCCATGCAGCTTCAACGCGTTACCACCGTTCATCAAGAGTAGAGAATGGCGTATTGTGACGAGCCAGTTGCTCGGCCAACATTGACCAGACGTTTTCAATTGGTGAGAGATCTGGCGAATGTGCTGACCAGGGCAGCAGTCGAACATTTCCTGTATCCAGAAAGGCCCGTACAGGACCTGCAACATGAGGTCGTGCGTTATCCTGCTGAAATAGAGGGTTTCACAGGGATCGAATGAAGCGTAGAGCCACGGGTCGTAACACACCTGAAACGTAACGTCCACTGTTCAAAGTGCCGTCAATGCGAACAAGAGGTGGCCGAGACGTGTAACCAATGGCAACCCGTACCATCACGCCGGGTGATACGCCAGTATGGCGATGACGAATACACGCTTCCAATGTGCGTTCACCGCGATGTCGCCAAACACGAATGCGACCATCATGATGCTGTAAACAGAACTTGGATTCATCCGAAAAAATGACGTTTTGCCATTCGTGCACCCAGGTTCGTCGTTGAGTACACCATCGCAGGCGCTCTTGTCTGTAATGCAGCGTCAAGGGTAACTGCAGCTATGGTCTCCGAGCTGATAGTCCATGCTGCTGCAAACGTCGTCAAACTGTTCGTGCAGATGGTTGTTGTCTTGCAAACGTCCCCATCTTTTGACTCAGGGATCGAGGCATGGCTGCACGATCCGTTACAGCCATGCAGATAAGATGCCTGTCATCTCGACTGCTAGAGATGCGAGGACGTTGGGATCCAGCACGGCGTTCCGTATTACCCTCCTGAACCCACCGATTCCATATTTTGCTAACTGTCATTGGATCTTGACCAACACGAGCAGCAATGTCGCGATACGCTAAACCGCAATCGCTATAGGCTACAATCCGACCTTTATCATAGTCGGAAACGTGATGGTACGCATTTCTCCTCCTTACATGAGGCATCACAACAACGTTTCACCAGGCAACGCCGGTCATCTGCTGTTTGTGTGTGAGAAATCGATTGGAAACTTTCCTCATGTCAGCACGTTGTAGGTGTCGCCACCGGCGCCAACCTTGTGTGAATGCTCTGAAAAGCTAAGCATTTACATATCACCGCATCTTCTTCCTGTCGGTTAAATTTCACATATTTAGCACGTCATCTTCGTGGTATAGCAATTTTAATGGTCAGTAGCGTACGTGCAGCTGGATTCGAGAGGGGAGCCAACTTCTTCAGTAAGAGAAACATCTCCACGAAACCTCAAGGCTGAAACAGCGAGTGTTGGGGAGCATCATCAGGGGCCTGAAAGGTGGCGAAGTGGTATTTCAGTTATTACAAATATGTGTCCCAGTCCTCTTTGGCGTCATTGAAAGTTAAAAATGCGGGGGCGGGGGGTCCGTCTGCGTGGGAAATAACTTCTGTCAGTATGGGGAGGGGGTGGGGGGTGGTAATCTGAATGTGCAGCTGATCCTTCAAAAGCAGAATTTCCTGATGGAGTGACTCACTGAATGTTGGAGGTGCTGTTGCAATTGCTCCTGCAATTCACGTGTTTGGCGTCCACGGGACGCAACTAACCTTTCACTGCGACCGGAATCTGAGAAAACCAGGAACGGGATCGAGAACTCGCAGAAACTGGCCGAGCGGCCAAGGCCGTCAACAGCTAGTCGCCCAATGCGAACAGTAGGTGAGGGGACGGCGCGGCAGAAGAAGAGGTCCAACAACCCAAGCGGAAACCTGAGTTGTAGCGTATCCTGTGACCAAGACAACGATGCATAGCGACAACCATACCAGAGCGCAGCGGAATCACGATTGAGAGTGGGCCACTGCGCTGCTAGCTTCAAGACCGGCGTGGCTATGTGACCAGCGCTGCAGTTGCGTCGCCAACACCCGTAGATGTAGCAGTGCTGTCCACAGGCTGTGATCGAGTTCCATGCCTTTCGGCACGTTTTTGAACTCACCAGGGTGGGATACCGTAATTTCATTTTTTGGGAAAATAAAAGTTTAACAGATTGATGTATTATTAGGAGGTAGGTATGACATCAGTATACCTCAACCTTACGAACATTTTTTTTTTTATTTCTGCCGTAAGAGAATCTCAGATCTCATCCGCAATTGGGCATTGAAACAAATCCAGTTGCGATCAATGTTAATCTGTGCCTGTCCGAGACCCGAACTCGAATTTTCTGCTTTACGTGAGCGGTTGGCTTAACCGTCGTGCCTATCAGAGCACGCTTTTCATCCGATCCAAATTCTCAACTTCTCGCACAGTACACATGTAGCCTCCGCTGTCGGTTATCGTAAGCTTGCAGCTTGATCTGGTTCCTGCAACAGATGGGATGTGTCTGGAATGAGATTTTCACTCTGCAGCGGAGTGTGCGCCAATATGAACCTTTCCGGCAGATTAAAACTGTGTGCCGGACCGAGATTCGAACTCCGGACCTTTGCCTTTCGCGGGCAAGTGCTCTACCAACTTTTTTTCCCCAATGTCAGACTTACCACCTTTGCTGACATACATTTTGTTGTACTACCGCATATATTGTGTCTACAATGTCCACATGTTGACAAATAGTAGCTAATTAGAAAATTAATTAATTAAGGAAATGATGAAAACTGAAAATGCCCATATGAAAGACAGGAAGACATTGCGGATAGTACAGATACAAAAGAAACATGGTCCTGTAGCAATGAAATGAAATTCGTGTCGGGGGCGACACCTGCTCACGACCCGACGTTCGATAGAGCAAGAGAGCCATCTGTCGACTCGTTCTCCAGACGTTGGTGTAAGACTGGGTCGTCTTCTCGAAATTAACTAAGGGTCCGTAAGTGTGATCGATGTCTATCTCGGCTTCTCCGTCTATCTCATCTCTCAACCGTCACACCCCATCTGGCCGGCGGGTCGGTAAATGTAAGTCGCAAGTAATTAGCGAAGTCTTGACCATATCTCTTATGCTGTTGCAGCTTCGTGTGTCCATCCAGTAGAAAAAGCCAAAAATCAAGTTTGTCCTTCTCCGATTCGTTGTACACGTAGCCCATCACCATTCCCCGTACCCATGTCACTGCATTGGCATTTTGGACCGGAAAATAAGATTCTTGGGGAAAAAAAAGTGTGTCTGTCGAAATTGTGTGAGGGGCGCAGCGTAACAGGAACGCCAATATCTGTTGTGCCAAGTGCCACACTGGAGCCGTCGCACTACATGCTACATGTTCATCAGTGCCCAATGTTGCGCAGCGTAAACATAGTGGAGTGTCTGCCAAATGAATCGCATGTCGCCGTTGATTCGTTGCGAACTTCCTATTTACCACCACATACCATGTAGAGCGTACCGACGTTGGGAGGTAAACGTTCCGTATAACGCGCCGTATCTGTCGCCAGTTCTTGTCTGGGTACTTCTTTTCCAGTGTATTCCTGGGGCACAAGCGCAGTAAGAGTTGGTATACATCTCGCGTAGTCGTGTTATTGGTAAGGAATCTCTGATATAGCTGAGCTTCAAAAAAAAAAAAAAAATGAAATATGACAGTTTCGGTGAAATATGTCCCACATTGACTGGGGCAGCATTGCAATGGGCGCTAGTACATCGGCCAGCGCACCCGAGATATTGACGGCGCCACTGTCGGAAAATCGTACTGACGAATAACGCCCGTGCCTTTTCATATACGTTCACTAGATTAAGTCCACTCTCTCCAGGTGGTAGCGTAAGCGTTGTGTATTGGATCTTAAACGGGTGTCCCACACTCACGTAGGTTCCGAAAGTTGCTTGTATCCGTGGTGCCACTGTGCGAGTTAAAGGCAGGATATGCGCTACGTGAGTGAGTCTCGGTGCTAGGTATATGTTAACATAGGCCACCCTCTGAATCATATCCTACGCTCTTAATTTCTGTAACAGCACCATTGTCCGCATCAGCTTCAATATGCGTCGGTAGTTGTCCGCTGCTGTCCGCTGCACATCCGTGTGGAATGTAACACCGAGACATTTTATGGTCTTAACTAACATGAGCGGGCCTTCCTCCCCCGGCTGTAATCCTCGACCGACATTCATGCAGCGTGATTTCTGTAGATTAAGCACGCTTTCTGCCGCCATCCCGCATCGCTGTATCCATGCCAACGCCGTACGTTGAGAGTGAGTGGTCTATAATCTTCTGGTCTTCTGCCACCGCGTGGTTTGGGTATTGGGATGATGATACCCTCCGTGAATGCGGCAGGTATCTCAGTCTGCGGTAACAGGAGTTCGCTGTACATCTGAATCCAGGTCCGTCCCATGAGGTATGCAAAGGCGCGGTAAAATTCAATTGGGAAGCCGTCCTGTCCTGGGGACCTGTTCGGAGCCCCCCTGGCAATTGCATCTGTCAGCTCGTCCTCTGTTATCGCTGCGATGAAAGTCTCGGCATCCAGTGGTGGTCCTCTATCTGGCATTTCCGAGATCATATCGTGTAGATTAGTTCCCTGATCAATGTCGCGCGTCGTCGTTGGCCTTCACGTACTACGTGGTGCATGGAGGGGGTTTAGGCAGTAACTGTGTCCGCCAATCTCGCCCGGACCATTATACCTTCCATTCTTAGTCTCGTCAGCTGTAATAACTAGGCTTTTATCCTGCGCATGGCCGTGTGCCTTTCCGGCGATGGTTGTTGGGTCATCAGCTCCCTCAGGGCTGTAAAATAAAAATCAGCCGTCGTGCGGTTCCACTGCGATTTATCCTGCTCGTATCGTATCAGCGTTCTCCGTAACGCTGGTTTTGCGAATTTGATCCACCACTGGAGAACCGAGATGCATGCTCGTTGGCGGCGAACGCAGGTCCCTCAGGCCGCCTCTATCGACCGGCGACATGCAGTGTCACGTAAAAGTGCACAATTCATTTTCCAGTGACCCTTAAACGGCCATATCTTCTGACGCGTTAGTGCAATCGTACAGACGTACGCCATATGATCCGTAAAAGCCGCTGTCCAGATTTCGGCATCCAGTATCGCCGTCCGTAGAGCTCGTGTCACATACACTCTATCAAGTCTACTCGCCGAGTGTCCCGTTACAAACGTATAACCCGGTCTGTCGCCATACTGCAGTTTCCAGGTATCCAGAAGCGCCATTTCGGTAATCAACGTACGCAGTTCCATGCTTGGAACATTATGAGGTACTTGGTCCTTTTTGTCGACGACACAATTAAAGTCGCCACCCACTATATAGTTATCATAGTGTCCAGCGAACAACGGTGCTATCTCTTCGGTGTAAAAGGTCGCCCTTTCTCTTCGTTTTGTGGAGCCAGATGGCGCGTATAAATTGATGAAACGAACGCCGTCGACAGTGATCGCTATGCCACGTGCCGAAGGGAGAGACATGACGTCCTCCAGTCCTATTCCTTCCCTGGTGAGAACCGCCACACCGCATCCACTTTCATCGTGCACTGAATAATGTGCCTCGTAGCCGTAGAACTCTGCCGGCGATGTGAAACGCACTTCTTGTATGAGTACAATATCCACGTCTACAGCGCGTAACATACTTTCAGCAGTTGAATTTTAAGTGGTATCCGAATGCCATTAATGTTTATCTTTGCAATGCGGTACGCCTGGCGTGTGTTCACCAGTTGTAGGGCGATGTCATTAAGCGGCTATCTGCACCCCCGGCGCTCCTCACCACACTAAGTTGTTCAACATTTCCCGACCCCTCCCGGCCTCTGGCCAGGACTATCCTCAATAGTCGCGTTCGTATTTCCTTTCTGTTCCTGTTGCTCCATTTCTTGCGCCCAGTCCCCCAGCACATTTCCGGAACTGGTCGAAGGATGGGAGGCAACGTTGTCGCCGCTCTGATGTTGGACAGTTGTCATCTCCACTTCTGCCTTCCGGTCACCAGAAGGAGAATTCAAGTTATCGTCGCTGTGTAATACCTGCACCGTCATCTCGGTATCTGTTGAATCCACTGGTCTCAGATCGATACTGTCGTTGTCGTCCATTGTCCGCTCGGGACTATGGCTATCGTCAGCAGAAGTCAGTCGACGCTTCTTTCTTCTCTTCAGTGAACACTGTTTCCGTTGCCTTGCTTCCGCATCGGCTGTTTGGGTTGCGTATCCTCCGTCTTGGTCCTGGCCTATCACGCTCTCGGTGGAAGCACTGGCAGCCACCACGGATGAGCCTGGAGCGGCCGTCAGCTGCACCTCTTGTGTGGTGTCCTGTGTCTGCTGTGGTGGAGCCAGTGGTCGGAGTTCCAGTCCGTTGGTGTCCATGTTCTCTGTAGGGGGCAGCTGCGTCACGTCGCCTCTCAGGGCTTCCACAAGGTCAACGGTAAGACAGTCATCTGTTGTGGTGCCTGAACGTCATCCCGTGGGGTATGCACTAAACGTCGCTGGAGGCATTCCGAGCGGACGTGACCTTCTTTCCCGCACCCCGAGCAAGTGCGAGGTTGCCCATCATAGATTATAATCGCTCGACAACCTCCTATGTACAAATAAGAGGGGACGTGCTTTCACAGTTCTATCCGTATTTGCCTCACCCCATTTAAAACGGGGTACGTGGTAAAACTCGTCCATCTTTCGGCCACATGGGATAGAACTGTACCGTATGGTCGAAAGCCGTCTGTAACAAGTTCAGACGGGACCTCAAACGGAAGTTCTAAGACTCGTATAGTGCGGATCCCCATTCCCGCGTGATCGACCGTAACCGCACCAGCATTCCCGTCGGCATGACAGAAACCATACCCGTTCGGTGATCGTTGTAGAAGTCTTTCGCAAGCAGCCTCGTCAACAAACTTGACATAGACGACGCTTGAAACGATCGATAAATTGATTCCCACGATTTCCTGTGGATCAATTTTTACCTCTTCTCTTAAGAAACGTTCGATCTCGTGTGCCTTTGGTCGTGTATAGTCGTTCGCAAAACTGAACTTCCAGGTCGTTTTTCTGTACGAGTGTGCCATCTCGTTCTAGACTCACAACACCGCACACGCGAAGCTGCTGCGGCGTAAACAAACAGGCGCACGCACCACAGCGCGGCCGGCAGGCAACACGGTCCGCACTGTGTCACTGCCGAAGGCAGACTAACCATCTGAGCCACCCAAGCACGATTCACGCCCCGTCCTCACAGCTTTACTTCTGCCAGTATCTCGTCTCCTACCTTCCAAACTTTACAGATGCTCTCCTGCGAACCCTGCAGAACTAGCACTCCTGAAAGATAGGATATAGCGGAGACATGGCTTAGCCACAGCTCAGTTGGAGCCGGCACGGTAGCTCAGCGTGTTCGGTCAGAGGGTTAGCTACCCTCTGTAATAAAAAAAACTGAGTTATCGATCAACAACGAACTCAAACGGATGTTTTACGACGTCCGCCCCGAGCAGATTCAACGATCAAAAGCGAACAAATTGAGATTAAAAAAAAAAAAAAAAGTTGGTAGAGCACTTGCCAGCGAAAGGCAAAGGTCCCGAGTTCGAGTCTCGGTCCGGCACACAGTTTTAATCTGCCAGAAAGTTTCAAACTTGAAATTAATTATTTATCTCTCTTATAATAGGCTAAAAATGTTTGAAATCCATCGAGAAACTTCACACACGCAGAACTAAAAAGCAGAAAATAGTTACTTAAATAAAAATAAATTTTAAATATGACACGTTTTGAAACTGGACTAAAAGCTATGAAATAAGTTCTGCAAGCCCCACACAGATTCCTAACCCTGTACATATAGACATGTTCAAAATCGGGTATCTGCCAGTTGTTTGCGTCGTTCTGTCACAATATTTTGATAGTGTACCTCACTATCTTCATCAGTCTCACGTAGCACCTGATGAAGATAGTGAGTGTGTTACTGCACCAGATCCTCGGTTTAGATCAGTCTCAGGTAGCACCTGATGAAGATAGTGAGTTACACTATCGAAATATTGTGACAGAACGACGCAAACAACTGGCAGATACCCGATTTTGAACATGTCAACATATCGCCAGGAAAGTTTCAAGATTTACCTCTACATATAGTCCTGAATTGTTAATTTTTAGTAGCTACGAAAATATTTGTAAGTTTTTTAACGAAAAACATGGGTGCATGCCACAGATAACAGTTAGGAGGTTAAGTGTTCATACATCAGTTATGTACTGCATGCACTTCACATTATTCTTTATAAATCTTACAAGTATTTTCATAGATATTAAAAATCAAATTTTCGTAACTATCTGTGTGGGTTAGGAACCTGTATGGGACTAGGAGAAATTATTTCATACTTGACATTGGTTTCCATTAGGATCCCTTGTGTTCAGTGACTGAAATAATTATAATCACGGTGAACACAGCAGTCAGCCATGGGTCAATCTGTATTTCATTGCAGATCTATCTAGATTTTAGCTACAGTGTAGCCATCATTAGTGCTTTTTGTAGCGAGTCTTAGAGCCCAGAAAGCTTGTGTAAGTACACGTTGTTAAAACGGCCTTAAACTGTCCCTATCTCAGATCTCACTGTGAAGTTTAAGATAATTTTAATAAAAGGTGCTTATACAAGCTTTCTGTGTCTGTATAACTCGTTACAAAACGTAGCTATAGTACATCTGAAATCTAACTAGATCTAGAATAAAATAGAGATTGATATGTGACTGATTGCTGTGTTCATCCCTGACTGTTTCATACGTTTTAGTCCAATTTAAAAACGTTTTATGTTAAAAATGTATTATTATTCGAGTAATCATCTAATTTTGGAATGGCTGAAGAGATTAATCCTGGTCTGTCAGGTGTACGATTCTAAGTCGGTGATCTTTATCACTGTGTGTCAGTCATGCACAGAATACAAGTGTGGACTGGTCGGCCTAGGAGAGGAAGGCGGAACTTGTTTGTTCCCTGCAACGCTCTTCGTCCCTCAGGCGGTCAAGTCCTCTTTCGTTTCTGCTGCCGCCCACTGCCAGGTTGTAGTGTCCGTAGTATTTGTATAGAGTATTTGTAGAGAGCATTTGTATAGAGTATATTGTAAAAGGTACAGTATCTTGCGTCCATCATTGTTTCTGTTTCAGACCGGTCAGACCAAAGTAACTTATTTCTAGCTCATACAAGGTCCAAACAAACTAGGAGTTTTAAATCTGACAGCTGTACAATGACAGGAACGTATTGTTCACGTTCATGTTTACGTTCTTGAACTCTAAAAAATTGCAGCATCCCGATGCTGCGACAGCGTGCATACCTTTTCAATTATATTTCGGCAACATTACTACTTGTTTGTCTTATTTTACAAAGGTATCGTGAGATTTTCGTAATTTATATTTTTTGTGCTTTTGCATACTAGTTGCTAACATGACTTTTACAGTAACTTTGATGCCAAAACAAGTTCTGCCAGCTCTCAAGTCGTTACATGTTACCTCATCACGTTTTTGAGTTAAATATGTTAAGTCAGCTACTCTTTCGTGTATTGCTCTGATTAGCTGAAACTATTTCATCTGGGAAAAAAAATTCCCTGAATGCGTGGCCCGTTCTGCTAAAATTTTTGACCCAAGAACTGATTCATAACACACTTTGAACATATTTGAAAAACATATTGAAGAGTAGTTAGTGCTTACTTTGTACAACGAAAAAATTGTGGGCGCAAATGAATACTTGAATTAATTTTGTGATCAAAGTTACTTCCAGCAGTTTCATAATCTGACTCAGAGAACGTCTAGTATATACGAGCAACCTTACAGGTGAATCATGTGCAATGAGCATGCTCGGCTCCGTCTGATAAGCTAAAGCTTCCTGTAAAAAACCGGAGGAATAAAGATTCAAAGCAATCACGTCAAACACTATATGGTAAACAGCAAGGCTTCTCGAAATCTCCGCACCGTCTCTTACCTCCTAACCTGTGAAGTATGCAACAAAATGTTTCTGCTGCTGCGATTCCGAAAGAAGTTTGTAATGATTGCAGTGGTACCTCTGTAGTGATAGTAGAATTTAGACTGCGGAATTATTTCGCCTCCACGGCATATCGTAAGGCGTCCAGTATATCTTACATATGCATGTTAATGGTTTTCGCAGCAGTAACAATTTAATATGAAAATTTACAATATGTTTGTTTAGTGTTTTCTTTGTTGCCTGAGCGACGCAAAGGTTAGCAAAGAGCTGACGGCTATTTCCTCATGACGCAAGGGGAATTTCCCATCAAATTATAAACTTATCACTTGATCAGCTGTCGTCTACCGCAAGAAGCAGCTCTAGGTTACGCGACACCCTCTATGCTGACTGTTTATAGTAACGAGAAAAAAAAATCGTAAAATTATAATGTTCATGCTGTATTAAGTTTTCATGTAGCCAAGGCTACTTCCACATTTACGAGGTGTGGCTATAAGATAATGGGACTAATGCTATCACAGAGGAGGTACGCGTGCGCCAAAGATGAACGACCGACACCTGTGAAGCATGAAGCCTTCTCAGCCGAATGTAGCATCTCAGGTGTCTGTAGACAAATAAGTGTGGTCATGGCCTCCGTTTGTGCAAGAGATGTTATTTTGTTTTCCGGAAAAATGATAAGTTTGTTAATAGAGCAACGAATTGTCATAAAGCTTCTTATAAAACGCGGAAAAATTGCTAGTGAAACCTTTACTAAAATAAATGTATCTCGAAGACTGCTTATCCTGAATGTCAGTTTTGGTGCGGTTCAAGAGTTTCTGAGATGGCTGACAACATGTTGAAGATGAATCATGTCTGGGACTCTCTTCAACGTCAGAAACGAATGAAAATATCGAAAAAGTAGATAATATGATTCAATCTAACCGTCACTTGAGTATTCGAGCGATTGCTGAAACTGTAGGAATTGACAAAGAACGCGCAAGGCAACTTTTAAGTAACCAATTTAACATGAGATACTGGTTCTACTGGTGTGAGAAACAGATGTCGAAAATTCTCACCATGAAACAAAAAGAAGCGCGTGAAAATGTTTTTACTGATACTTTGAATACCACTGAAAATGATCCGTATTTCTTGGTAACAGTGATAACATATGACAAATCTTGGTTTTTCACTTATGATCGAGACTCTAAGCGTCAATCAAAGCATTGGAATGGCCCGGCTCCACCGAGAACGAAAAAGCTTTAACAAACGAATTATTATTGAAAGCGATGATGAATGTTGTCTTCGACTTTCATGGAATTTTGTATCTTCCCTGGGTTCCTGAATTCCAAACTATAAACGAACATTACTGCCTAGAGGTTCTTGCTCAACTCCGTGAGAAAATAAGAAAAAAAAGCCCGAATTGTGGAAGAACAAGCGCCGGCCGGAGTGGCCATGTGGTTCTAGGCGCTTCAGTTTGGAACCGTGTGACCTCTACAGTCGCAGGTTCGAATCCTGCCTCGGGCGTGGATGTGTGTGATGTCCTTAGGTTAGTTAGGTTTAAGTAGTTCTAAGTTCTAGGGGACTGATGACCTCAGATGTTAAGTCCCATAGTGCTCAGAGCCATTTGAACCATTTTTTGGAAGAAGAAGCCATGGTTTCTGCATGAAGAAAACGCAACGGTTCATACCGAATTGTCTGTTGAGAGGTTTCTAGCGACGTAGGGCCTACAGCATCCCATTGATAGAACGCCCACCATATTCGGCTGACCTAGCACCATGTGACTTTTATCTATGCTCCTAGATCAAACTGCATTGAAGGGAACAAGATATCAGTCCGTTGCAGCAGTGAAAGAAAAAGCGGCACGCGTCAATAAGGAGCTGATGGAGGAAGACTCCCTGCACTGTTTCCATCAATGGAAAATTCACCTGGAGCGTTGTAAGGTTAATAGAGGGAAGTGTATTGAGAGTGACAGTAACTAAATACGCATGTTTTCGAAATGCAACGATGTACAGCAATAGTCCCGGTGTTTTGTGGTAGCTGAGTATTTTAGTTTTACTACATGGCAATTACTTGTATATCACATTGTGCAATAAAATTATTTGAAATTGTGAAGTTCGCGTAGTAAATTTTATTGAAGATATTTTTCATGAAATGTAAAATTATAACTGAATGCAAATACAATGTAAAACTATCACAGTAGATTAACCTCTGGTCTTGAAGTAGTAGGACAGAATGAATTATGTTACAATTAAAGTGAACTATGACTGATTATTTTAATATTTCTGAAAGGAAAGCATCTATAAGTTGTCTGCTAGTGAAAAGTAGTGTGCTGAATTACTTGGAAAGTGATAATAGTGATAATGAACTTAAAAATATGAATTTATTTGAAAATAAATGACCCATATCCAGAGAGTATACCAAATTGCTGCGCGACTAGTACGCAGCAGTAAAATAAAATCGTTGGTTGTCTCATCAACAACTGCATTACGATAATTACATGCAAATTTATTGCAAGAAATCTTCGTACAACAGTGTCTCAATTTACGCCAGGAAACAAAAACCTGCAAGATTATAAATTATTAACAAATGTAAAGAAATAGGGTGTGCGGGTAACTAAACGATCGATGAAAAGATTTAAAGAGGAATTTTCAGTCGGAACAAGTCTCAGTGCTATGTGTGATAAGCGTTACCTCGCACCGACTAACATATCTGCTAAAGGAATAACACGAATGGGAATTCATATTTAAAGCATAAAGTGCAAAATGCATACAATGCCATGTTAGTAGTCGTAGCTTTAAACATGAATTCATCAGTGACAGTGGAATGTAAATAAATCATAGAAGCTTCGGTTCAATTCGTAATAATTGCGATTCAAACAGCAATCACTGATACAAGAATGAATGCAGTTGTCTGTACATATTCCACACAGCGTACAGGGTCATCACATAAGAGATAATGGAAAAAAGAAAATTGCTAGAGACATCAGAAATTCATTGGAAAATTTATATGAACATGAGTATGATATATTCAGCACGCCTACTACTCGTATGGATTAACGAAAACCTAACTCTGTATCACGTGCATCGAAAGCTAACTACCTCACTGAAATATGAACATTAAGTCTGAACACAAGCAATGACACACTAAAGATCTGAAAAAGTTTGTGGCAAATATTACGACAAGCTCCCAAAATGAAATGGAAGCCACAATCACACCATTCTTTTGTAAGCAGTTGCATGAAAATGACGTCAGTAAACAACTTGCAAGCAAATTTTGAAATCATTCTTCAATAGCAAAAATGTGGAAGCAACAGCAGCAGTCGCTCGCTGAAGGCCAATAGAAAACACAAGTAGGAAAAAACTAGACTGCTTTGTGCCGTTCAAATGGGCATACGCCAAGATCGCCAGGATCACTACTGGGCCACATTGCTACTTCCAAAGTAGCTCTCGGTATACATGCCTTCTCAACTAGTCAGAAACTGTTATGTCTTCAATGATGTATCAATATGTTGGAGATTCAGAAAGCATGGGAGAAAGATATCAATAAGAACATTCACAGTCAAAATTCGGTAATCTTATCAGAGCCGGTTTCGCTACACAGTAGCCTGAGATGCAAACGGTCACCAGTTTGTGACGACAAATGTTGTTTCAAACAGACTGATTAAAAAGTAGCATTAATTCACAAACAGCTCGAGAACTGCTTTAAATTCTGAACTGTCTCGCCTTATTGTAATATACTTTCGTGGATCTGTCCTTTTTGAACTTCTTGGAACTATGGCTTGTAATTAATTATATGCACTAACTGCCAAAAAAGTGAAGCATCCAGAAGCGCAGGACAATTGACATGGACTTCACAGGCTGAGAAGGTATGTGATGTTGTTTCGGTGATTACAGTGTCGAGTCTAGTTTAAAAAGAACTTTCCAATATGAGCCCACTGGTGAGTATGACATTACGAACGCTCTGGCGTAGATGCTTGCACTGATTCGGTTGGGAATGGTGCCATAAAACAGTGGTATCTTCTCCAGGGGCAAGCTGATCCACAACTCCTACATCTAGTCCTTGATAACCTAAATACTGGCACTGGGACAGAGTTAAACAACCGAACTGGTCCCTCATGTTCTATAGGGGCAGATCTGGGGATTTTGCTGAGCACGGGAATACCTCAACATTATGCAGTTCGTAGAGACACGTGTCATCATTGTCCTTTTGTAAAATGGTCACCTGCAGTAGTGCAGAACCGCGATTGACCACTAAACACTACGCATCACCATTCATCCCCGGTTTTCGAACCACTTAAAATGCAGCCGTTTGTGTTAAAGTATTAACGGCAGCCTATATACGGGATAGTAATTTCCTTGTCCGGCTGCAGCTAGCCTCCGATCAGAGTGCGGGATGACAGAATGTTGCAGGGAGTCTATTACTTGATCCCAGATGGCTGGAGCGGACTGGCAGGGGTCACAATATGCTTGGAGCTTGATACGGTGATCCTCACTTGTAGTGGCCAGACACAGTTGTCCAGAACTTTGCTGATGAGTACACCTTCACTCACGATCCCATTTAGTCCGAGGTCGGATCAGTCTCACATCTGAATGCCTCACAAATATGGACACTGCACGATTCGGCCATCCGGCTATTTCGAGACCCAGCATGAAACCCCTTTCACTCTGTGAGGTGCTTATAATGCTATCTCACTCGAGTACGCGGCGTCTCTTTGTCCTTCGCAAAGATCACTCTTCATCTGACGCTGTTCATGCTTCTTATATACCCTACGGAGCCTGGTAGTCGGCAGCAGTGGCCAAGCGGTTCTAGGCGCTTCAGTCCGGAACCGCGCGAGTACTACGGTCGCAGGTTCGAATCCTGCGTCGGGCATGGATGTGTGTGATGTCCTTAGGTTGGTTGGGTTTAAGTAGTTCCAAGTTGTAGGGGACTGATGGCCTCAGATGTTAAGTCCCATAGTGCTCAGAGCCATTTGAACCATTTTGAATTTTGAGCCTGGGAACGACACTAAACACGAATATCACTAATGCACTCTGGTGGTCGTTCCGCCTGACAGAGAGAATTGCAACTCTAATCGTTTACATATTCGCTCATGATGTGTACTTCTATGAAGTAATATTAACATCCAACAATGTCTTTTGGATTCTTTAAATTTTTTGTTCGGTCAATGTTTTATCACAGAAAATTTAATTACTGTGACATGAACAAGGTTATCCTTATTTAACATATACTTCAATCAGCACCTCGCTTTAGTCTATTGGGAACCAAAAGTACCTTACTTAATTTGTTTACCTACGAGTACTTTTCAATACTAACCACTGTCGCTCAGGGACAAACAAGACAACCCATATTCGACACTGTTTTCATAAACACAGCACAGGAAGGAACGGAAAAGATTTATGCTTACAAGTAATTAAAATAACATACCACTTTCGAAAGTTAAACTATGCATACTTAAATTGAATGAATTTTAGAGTGGCGAGATTTTTTCAAATTGCGCTAATGAGAACTGTTGAGAACTTCATGTTGAAAAAAAAAATAACGTTTGTTTTTCGCAGCAGGTAAGTATCCTATTACGAGTTCGCTGCTTCAGGATAGAGTTGGGTTGTTATGAAACTCCTTCCAGCAACTCCAGCGGTCCAATAATTTCACTTTGGCACGTTCTGATACACTGATACAGTGCTGGCGGAAACTTATACTTTTTCTTTAAATTATGTTGACGAGCTGTGTGTCTTTAAATGATGTTTATGAGCTGTAGAACGTGAACCAGCGCTGCTATTGGCGTCTCCTTTTTCCTTTCCACAAGCTGCTCATGTATAACTCTATCTGGCTCATAACTACCGATGGAAGAGTACTATTAATGTACCACCCTTTGCGATTGCTCGTACCGGAGGCTTACTGCACCCTGCCAGCTGCGTAACCAGTCTGCTTCCACTATCGTTCTTTACTATCTGATAGTATTTTTTTGATCGTTACATCATATGGCTATAAATTTATCTAACTCGTGAACAGGAAAGAAATTCCAGCAGCACCACTCAAAGTCTGCTAGTCTTTCTTTCGGGATGCACATATTACCAACATCAATTCGTACTGCAAAAGCTTATAAATCGACAATGATGGGTAGTGAATTGGAGGGAGGGTACATAGTGTCACGAAGCAGAATAAGGGAGTGATCGGTAATATGTGTTGTAAAAGCCTGTCGTTATGCAAAGGAGATATTTAAAATTCTCATATTTTCTTTACAATGTGTAAAAATACGACTAATTCATTTATTTTTTATAATAATAGAGTACATTTCTTACATTACATATCCTAAAGCCTAAAACCTTGTAGATCCAACAACTTTCTTCTGTCATTAGCTATGCGTTGTTACATGTAACTGTCACATCCTGTTCTCTTCTCGATTTATTCCAAATATTTCTTCGTGGTCCATCCTCTTCCTTCCCTTCGCAGGACTTTACTTTCAAAAATGTTAATGATGAAAGTATTTTGTCTGATGACAAGTCCAATAAATTTTATTATTCTCACATTTTCCACATCAAATAAAAAAAATCATCCCACTCGTGTGTGACTTTAATTTTTATTGTATATGTTATAAACTGCGTACGTTAACAACAAGGATGCAGTTCAGACAATATGTGTGTGTGAAAGAGCATTTTTTTATTGAAAATGGTACCAGGATACTATCCTGAGAGCTAACACTCGAAGATACCGAATGTCTGTGACGTAATGCCTCCCTGAATAGTTTCCATACATGACCTGAAATCATACCGATGGCGTTCCTATTTCACATTCGTACAATTTTAATGACGAACTGTGCGTATTACAGTCGATGATGGTACTTTGAATATTGCAGTTCTCCATATGTAACTTTTAAGTTACTATATGTGGCTGTAACTGGAAGAAGGGAGGAGGGCGGGTGTGGGATAAGACAAGCTGTAGCACATTCAAAAGAAAAGTTTCAAACAGCGAAAAAACGTTAGATAATATTTAAAGATTTGTGAATTTCTTTCCAGAAAATTCCGTCATGGATGGCTGCCGTAAAGAGATTGATCCCTGACCAGCGCCGTGGGTGAGTTCTACAAAATATTAATTAGATCCGTAGAAAATTTCTGGCATCTTAATCTAGCTTGCCAGGAGTAGTACAGCGCCCAATCACGGTAGAATAAAATGGCTTCGCAAGTGGAAGATGACTAGTTCCTTACTCTACTCTAGTGAGAAACGGTTATCGGAAAATGGGGTGATTGTGCACCTAAGGGATTTTGATTATAATCTTTATTATATAACACCAAGAGGCTCCAATTTACGTAGAGCATTGGCCACATTGGTTTAGTGTAACATATCTTAAAACTATAAATGTACAACTCCATGCTTTAGAAAAGAAACTGGTTGCTATAACATCGTCGCACTGTGTCATTTTACCTGACATACCGGGTAAAATGACCCAGTACCTGAGGTAAACTGGCGCAAGGAATGGTATAAGGTATTCAGTTCCACACTTCTTACAGTAAAAAATATATATTTTGAATATTACTTTTATTAAGTAAAACACTGAACAACATAGTTCACAAAAGGGAAATAGGGAAAATATCAGCTTAGTTAACTAAGGAATAGATACAATAGAAACAATAATGACAGAATAGTGACAAAAATAAAGAAGATTCGAGTATAAGCGTTTGTAGTGATTGGTCTCTTGCATATCTGAAGAACAGAATTGTTCAAATGTGTGTGAAATCTTATGGGACTTAACTGCTAAGGTCATCAGTCCCTAAGCTTACACACAACCTAAATTATCCTAAGGACAAACACACACACCCATGACCGAGGGAGGACTCGAACCGCCGCTGGGACCAGCCGCACAGTCCATGATCTGAAGAACAACTAATGCTTCTTCAGACAGGAGTCACAGTTACAGTTTTCAGGGCTGTCGCAAGCACTCTATTCAGAATGATATCAAAAGCACAAGAAATACACCGGCACCATTTATCGCTATCTTTGTCAAATTCACCACATACTCTAGCCTACTTTGTCGGGTGGCGCTCTGTCAGAATTTCCGTTATGAACAGCACTGACGGCATTTCTTATTCACCCGCCGTCCAAGAGGCTCTCTCTGTTTTACGGATGTACGTCCTCATATAAACAGAGGAACCCATTCTGATAATAATGATTCACTATGTTATTTTGACTTATTAAATATGCGTTCATTAAATTGCATTTAGCTACCTACTTGTATTAGTGACAAACTGAAGCGGGGTAAAATGATGCACTTGGCCTCTGTGCGTGAAATTACCCCAACAGTCGTGGCTTACACAGGGTGTTCAGGAAAAGGTGTCAAATACTTTGAGAGGTGGTAAAATTGATCGAAACAAGAAAAGTAAGTCCAATAAACATAGGTCCGTAAAGACATACTTTCCGAGAGAGGCACATGTTATAGGATGGGCTGTGCGACGACCCTTGATTGCGGATCGTTGCATTGGCGCTACATCAAACGTGTCGACAGGGCATTATGATGTCTGAGTCACAGTATTCTACCTACCATTAGGTGGGCTGCAGTCAGTTGTGTGGTTCGAGTCGTGTTGTAGGCTACGTTAGTTTTCGTCGGGTTTGTGTGCCTTATTGTACAATACAATCAACGCTGGAGACATATCATGGTGTTTTAGCTTCTCCCAAGGATTGACTTATATGTTTACTGCTATTGCGCTGCTTGTACAAATGGTGCCATTTACATTTTCTCTTTTCCAACATTTGTTAGCAATGGAAGCCTAATACTCGACAAGTGAAATGGTGGGTATGATGTTCTGCTATGGTTTAGCAAATGGACGTAGCCAGCGAGCCCGTGCCTTCTACGCTGAAAAATATCCACAGTGCATAGTCTACTCTGATAAACTGTTGGGCAGACTTTTCCAGTATGTGACAGAGACAGGTAGCCTTGCATCTCGGAAGACTGACAGTGGAAGGCTCAGCACAGTCAGCACGCTTGACATGGAGGAGCTTGTGCTACGTTCAGTGGAAGGAACCCCTGCGATCAGTGTGCGACAATTAGCAACAGCAGGAGCTCTTCTAATAATTTCCGGGTATGCATCCGGATCCCGTCGACATTCTGCCACGATATTTCGGCCCAGAGACGTCCGGCCATTATCAGGTGAGTACATAACTACTGAAGAGCCCAGGTGCAGTCGCCTGATGATGGCCGGACGTCTCTGGGCTGAAATATCGTGGCAGAATGTCGAAGCGATCCGGCTGCATACCCGGAAATTATTAGAAGAACGAATACGCCGGGAAAATTTCAGAAGTCACAACAGCAGGAGTGTCTCAATCTCTTATCTGGGGTGGGTACTACCTCTACAGCTCGTTCAGGCCCTAAGGCCACAGGATCATCATGGCAGACGGCGGCTCTGTCAATAGCTAAATGTGTCATAGATCCACTGATCACACCCATAATTTTATTTACTGGTGAGGCAGGGCTCACGAGAGACGGTGTTGTGAATTTCCATAACCAGCATGTATGGGCAGATGTAAATCCCCCAGCAATTCAGGAAAGATGGCATCAACAGCGATTCTCAGTCAGCGTATCGGCAAACTTACGATGTGCGGACACTTCAGGTTCTCGTATTCAATGCGTGCCAGCAGGTACAACAGCCGGGTATCCTTAAAAAGTTGCCTCATTCCTTACGCAGGAAAGCAGAGGAGTGCATTTTCAGGAATGGACGCCACGTTGCAGACCTGCTGTTAACACGTGCGTTTTTACAGCAGAAAGTATGCATTTTCATACCTATGTTTACTGGACTTATTTTTCTTGTTTCGATGAGTACTACCATCTCTCAAGGCATTCGACACGTTTTTTGAATACCCTGTATAAAACTATCGTTCCACATTCGTGTTTCCCTTAAGACAAATAATACTTATTAAGGGTGGTCCATTGATAGTGACCGGGCCAAATATCTCACGAAATAAGCATCAAACTTAAAAACTACAAAGAACGAAACTCGTCTAGCTTGAAGGTGCAAACCAGATGGCGCTATGGTTGGCTCGCTAGATGCCGCTGCCATAGGTCAAGCGGATATCAACTGCGTTTTTTAAAATAGGAACCCTCATTTTTATTACATACTCGTGTAGTACGTAAAGAAATATGAATGTTTTAGTTGGACTACTTTTTTCGCTTTGTGATAGATGGCGCTGTAATAGTCATTATGCCGGTTTACGTAACCGCTGTTGGTGAATGATGCTTCGTCGCTAAATAGAACGCGTTCAAAAAATTTGTCATCGTCCCGTAATTTCTCTTGTGCCCAGTGTCAGGACTGTACACGACATTCAAAGTCGTTGCCATGCAATTCCTGGTGCATGGAAATTTGGCACGGTTGCAGTCGTTGTTGATGGAGCAATCTCAACACCGACGTTTTTTAGATTCCCGATTATCGCGCAATTTGTCTGGTACTGATGTGCGGATTAGCCGCGACAGCAGCTAAGACACCTACTTGCGCATCATCATTTGTTGCAGGTCGTGGTTGACGTTTCACATGTGGCTGAACACTTCCTGTTTCCTTAAATAAAGTTACTATCCGGCGAACGGTTCGGACACTTGGCTGTCGTCGTCCAGGATACCGAGCAGCATACATAGCACACGGCCGTTGGGCTTTTTGATCACAATAGCCATACATCAACACGATATCGACCTTTTCTGCAATAGGTAAACTGTCCATTTTAACACGGGTAATGTATCACGAAGCAAATACCGTCCGCATTGCCGGAATGTTACGTGATACCACGTACTTACGCGTTTGGCCTATGGCAGCGCCATATAGCGGGCCAACCATAGCGCTATCTGATTTCCCCCTTCAAGCTAGATAAGTTTCGTTCTTTGTAGTTTTTTCGTTTGACGCTTACTTCGTGAGATATTTGGCCCGGTCACGATCAATGGTCCACCCTGTATAACTGAGAGTGCTATTGTGCAGAGATGGGCATAACAACAAAAACTTATATTTTAACGTAATAGGAAAATGGCTTACCTCTTAGAAACTAGAGATCCAATAACAGAAGAAACAAACACAAAACATAGTCTCACCCCTCTCAGCCTTAGGAGAGCCAGTCCTGACAAAACTCTACCATCTGGTGAGCAAAATGTATGAGACAGGCGAAATACCCTCAGACTTCAAGAATAATATAATAATTCCAATCCCAAAGAAAGCAGCCGTTGAAAGATGTGAAAATTATCGAACTATCAGTTTAATAAGTCACAGCTGCAAAATACTAACGCGAATTCTTTACAGACGAATGGAAAAAAACTGGTAGAAGCCGACCTTGTGGAAGATCGGTTTGGATTCCGTCGAAATGTTGGAACACGTGAGGCAATACTGACCTTACGACTTATCTTAGAAGAAAGATTAAGAAAAGGCAAACCTACGTTTCTAGCATTTGTAGACTTAGAGAAAGCTTTTGACAATGTTGACTGGAATACTCTCTTTCAAATTCTGAAGGTGGCTCGGGTAAAATACACGGAGCGAAAGGCTATTTACAATTTGTACAGAAACCAGATGACAGTTATAAGAGTCGAGGGACATGAAAGGGAAGCAGTGGTTGGGAAGAGAGTGAGACAGGGTTGTAGCCTCTCCCCGATGTTATTCAATCTGTATATTGAGCAAGCAGTAAAGGAAACAAAAGAAACATTCGGACTAGGTATTAAAATCCATGGAGAAGAAATAAAAACTTTGAGGTTTGCCGATGACATTGTAGTTCTGTCAGAGAGAGCAAAGGACTTGGAAGAATAGTTGAATGGAATGGACATTGTCTTGAAAGGAGGGTATAAGATGAACATCAACAAAAGCAAAACGAGGATAATGGAATGTAGTCGAATTAAATCGGGTGATGCTGGGGGAATTAGATTAGGAAATAAGACACTTAAAGTGGTAGAGGAGTTTTGCTATTTGGGGAGCAAAATAACTGATGATGGTCGTAGTAGAGAGGATTTAAAATGTAGACTGGCAATGGCAAGGAAAGCGTTTCTGAAGGAGAGAAATTTGTTAATATCGAGTATAGATTTAAGTGTGAGGAAGTCGTTTCTGAAAGTATTTTTATGGAGTGTAGCCATGTATGGAAGTGAAAGAAGGACGATAAATAATTTAGACAAGAAGAGAATAGAAGCTTTCGAAATGTGGTGCTACAGAAGAATGCTGAAGAGTATATGGGTAGATCACATAACTAATGAGGAGGTATTGAATAGAATTGAGGAGAAGAGGAGTTTGCGACACTACTTGACTAGAAGAAGGGACCGGTTGGTAGGACATGTTCTGAGGTATCAAGGGATCACAAATTTAGTATTGGAGGGCAGCGTGGAGGGTAAAAATCGTAGAGGGAGACCAAGAGATGAATACACTAAGCAGATTCAGAAGGATGTAGTTTGCAGTAGGTACTGGGAGATGAAGAAGCTTGCACAGGATTGAGTAACATGGAGAGCTGCATTTAAACGGTCTCAGGACTGATGACCACAACAACAACAACAACAGTCTCACTTCTTGCCCCACTGAGTGGCAAGTAACGGTTCCCGATTTCTGCCTCCTTTTTTTTGTGTAACTGAGCACCAGACGGCAGCACCAATCAGCGAGGACTATCTCTCACAGTTTAAGACATGCTGACATGCGTCGTTCCAACCACTACCACAAATTCCCCCATTTCGCCCCCTTCGCCTTATCTGCGAACGCCACCCCAATTCACATATCATGTCCGTGGAACTCTCTCCCCTATTTCGCGATAATACAAAACGAGCTGCCCATCTTTGAACTTTTTCGATACCCTCCGTCAACCCTATCTGACGCAGATCCTACACTGCTCAGGAATACTCCAGATGTGGGTGGACAAGCATGGTGTATGCAGTGCATTTAAGAGACCTGTTGCACTTTCTTAGTGTTCTGCCAATAAAGCACATTCTTTTGTTTACTTTCCCTACAACATTATCCACGTGATCGTGTCAGTTTAATTTATTCGTAATTGTAATCCCTAAGTACTGAGTTGAATTTACAGCCTTTAGATTTGTGTGTTTTTTTGTGTAAACGACATCTGACGGGTTTCTTTTTGTGCTCATGTGGATGATTTCAGTTTCAATTATTTGGAGTTAATTTAGTTAGGTTTAAATAGTTCTAAGTTCTAGGGGACTCATGTCCTCAGAAGTTAAGTCCCATAGTGCTCAGAGCCATTTGAACCATTTTATGAACATCTGACGACTTTAGGATGGCAAATGACAGCATCAAACACAAAAAATCCAAGAGGGCTGATCAGATTGTCTCCTGTGTCGTTCGTATGATCAGGAACAGCAGAGGACAAGATGGAAAAATGTATTGCTTGGGATGAGATGTGTAAAATCTTTGCACCTCAACTGCGAAAATTCAGTGGTTTCGTTGACGTCAGTACTTCCTTTTCAACAACAAAACGAAAACGAAAAGCAATATTTTCTCCTCAGACACATTTCGTAACTTGCTCGGCAAGCACACAGACAGTTCTCCCCACTCAGTTTCGGCCGCGCGGTTCAGTCGCGTGCTCGGCGGTTGAACCGCGCAACTCAACCGCACGAATAATCGCGCATTGTAGAGACTGAACAAAGCGGTTGAATCGCCACGACGAAGTCGCCACTGTGAAAGCAGCCGAAGGTGGTTTCCTGCGAAGCTACTCTGGAAGTTCCAACTGGCCGCAAGAATGCTCAACAGAATTTGTCAGCAGATGCAGCACGGCTAATGAACGCACGTGATTGTTGGATCTTGAATGTAGTGTGTTCGCGAGCTGTGTGCAGTCTGCTCCTGCATCATCGTTTTGGAAGACGACCGTGACGCCGAGATCTTAGGAGTGAAAAATAGGCTGGAATATCCTGATCCGGTAATGTACAACCCTAAATCGGCCTCGAAAACGAGGAGAGTTGTCCGAAAACTGTGTATGATATGGGCCTAAAACATGACTCACACACTTTCTTGCTGAAACCCGGCGACTGCGTGCTTGAGACGTCCTTTGTTACGAAGTCGCCTACCACCAGTATCATGCGTCTGACTAGTTTTGCACTCGATGAAGAGGAACCGACGCCGTTGATCCACGTTCCATTCCAGATGTTCCCTTACCCACCTCTTATGCTTCCACAGCATCGATAATTTCTTACAGTTTTCATAATGGAAGCCTAAAGGCCAAACTGATCGTGGGGAGACATTGCGTACAGTCCAGGTCGACACAGCCATCCAGTACGTGACAGACCTTCAGTGTATTGTCTCTCACTATTGTGGATGATCGTCCGAATTATGTCACTGTAGTGTAAGCCAATTCAGCGGCCAATTTCACGTGCTCAGAACCCTTCTTACCGTGATCTGTCTCTGCATGCACGGTCTGAGCTTTAAGTGAATCTTCGAGGTATATTGACAGATTCTACAGTGTACCCAATCCGCATTGCCCTGTTCACGATCGGAAACACAGGGCGCTCAGCCGCCCAAGAATGCAGGTTTACTTTTATTGTGAAAACGTACATTCGCTTCTCAGTCGAACTTTGTTGTGTGACAAAATACCACCAGATTTGAATCGCTAATGGGTACGAGACTTATAATGCGTATGCAGTTGAGCCCACAATGGTCTGTACGTGCGTGCGTAGTATTTGTTTCGCCTCTGACGTCGTCGTACCAGTGTAGGCGGTTTACTGCAAAATTCTTCACAATATTCTGATTGCGAATACAACAAACTTTCTTGACAAGGAAAAGCTTCTGCCAACAAATCAGCTTGGGTTTAGAAATCATCACTCGTGCAAAACTCAGCTTGACCTACACTAACATAATTCATGCAAACCAAGGGTGAAGGGCAACAGGGCGATTCCATAGTTCTAGATTTCCGGAAAGCGTTTCACACAGCGCCACACTGCCGACTGTTAGGCCGTGTCCTACATGAGCAACAGAAGCGAACGACAGTGAGCGACTTCCGGATACACGACACTCCAGCGAAAAGCAGCAACATTGGGCGACAACCTTGGGTGTCCTGTGTGCGAGCGACAATGTCTCGCTACAAGACTGCTGCTTAGAGCCAACCAGCTGTTTCTACAAAACGGCATCCTTAACCTGTAGAATACAGTAGCTGGAGAGTAAGGCTACAGAATTAGGTTCATTTAAGAAAGCAAAGGGAAAAGGAATGCTCTGCATAAAATTTACAAATGGAGGAATCTCCATGGAAAATTTCGTAAGTATCGTCAACTACGAAAATCACCAGACAAGATCTTCGAATACACGTGAATGAGCAGAGGACCATTCGACTATCTCATCAATAAATTAAATAAAAATGTGTTTTTACTTGATCAAGAACTTTTAACACCCAATAAATGTGGAGGAATGACTATTACATAACTAACTGCGCTAAATACGAACATAAGCACAAAGAATGAAAAGCATGGACAATAAGCAGCGGTGGTGGAGGGGTAGCGTATACAGTTTGTAATTATGTGCGAGGATAAGGTCCTGAGTTACATTTTTACTGACTCAATTACGATTCTGTATACTAAGCTTTATGTATACTGTTTACACTGCATCGCTAAGTATATTTTTAAGGTCTTGCTAAAGAACTTGATCTTTACACCTATCGCAGTATATCGCACACATTTAATTCTTAATAAATTACAATGAACCATGAAATTTTACAGATATTTCATGTTGTGAACGTAATTCATCAGCAGTCAGTGTTAAGGCCAAGCGTTTAAATTTCCCTAAACAGTCTCTAAAAGTAAAACTTACAAATTTTTTGAAAAGAAAGTCAAACGTTTCGTGTAATGATTTGTCTAAAAGCATGAAATAAAAAATATTAAGGAAACGTTTGTTGTACCTCATTTTCTGTTCATCATTTCGAGAATCATTCAAAGGCACGTAGAACGTTTCTCTTATCTACTTATTTCTTTTACACAAATAATTTCATAAAATATTTGAGTGATTTCTTCCATTTTTTAATTTCAAATTTCATTCAGAAAGCATGGTCTCACTGACTCCTCGTTTGCCTTCCTGACGTACATGATTCGAAGGAAGCGTTTTTGACATTTAGATACCACACCAATGTATCTTTTTATGTGCAAAATAGCTAGGTCTTGAACAGATGACATTTTTGACACTCCATTTACAGTAGCTTTTCATGAAATATTTCAGTTTTCCACAGGTTATTAATTAAGTTTTCGCTCATTACCCTGATTACTTTCAAGCCGTTAAATATTTTCATACCAAACTAGACCTCATGCTGGTCACTTTTATACACCGTTTACCTGTTTATCCCCCTTTGTTTGCCTATGACAATTTGGACAAACCTCGTGGTGTAAGTTATAGGGAGTCTTGTTTTCGCTCTGCTCACACGTTTAAAAAACGTATCGATTGCTAATCATAAAGTAGTCCTTTCCGCGTGCTCTCATCTACAAAAATCATTTTTTCGATATCTTGAACCTTTTATGAGATACGAAGATTTTTTACGACCACTTGATTCCCGAAGTGTAGGAAAGGTTCGGACGCGACGCCAACGACCCGTCCGCGGATATAGCAACCAATATCTCAAGAATGAAAAGAGATATCATTCCGGCCTCAACTTTAAATACAATTTAGATATATTGGTTACATTTCATGTGCAATAATGTATGGCCTTAAATGAACTATACGGAAAGTCTACCCAATGTGATTTTACCTCTGCAAATTCTTAAAAATATTGTGCAGCCATGTACTCAATTTCGTGCAGCACACTAACTATGACGAATAACGAAAATAAATTGTGACCTTTATCATTTAAGGATATCAAGCTATAGGTTGCGGAAGAATCAAATTTTTTCACCGAATAGTTTTCTTAAAATCGGATGTTAAGTAATTCACATCTGCTGTCGCGTCCGCTCCACTGCTTTGCCAAGAATACACGTGGTTGTTGCTCTGTGTCGCGCATGCTGCAGCGACAATATTCAAACACGTTTGATTTCAAACGTCGCCAGTTGCAGCGGGAGACAGGCAGCGACATAGATGTCGCTCACTTAGGACACTTCCATAACTACACCTGTGGTTGTGTTTTGTCGCCTGAAGCTGTCGCGCGCTGTCGCTCGCTTCTGTCGCTCACGTAGGACACGGCGTTAGTGAAGGTCCGAGGATACAGATTACGTTCACAGATATGTAAATCCCTCGAAGACTTCTTAAGAAAAATAGCCCAGAGCGTTATCCTGGACTGCGAATGTTCATAAGAGACAAGGGTATAGGCAGGAGTAACCCAGAGAAACGTGACAAGACCGCTTTTATTCTCTGCATACATAATGATCTGATAGACAAAATGAACAGCGGCTGTTTGTTGATGACGTCGTGCTGTACGGTAAGGTGTTGACGTTGAGTGGCTGTAGGAGGGCGCAGGATAACTCAGACAAAATTTGTAGTTGGCGTCGGCAGTTCCTCTAAATGTAAAAAAATGTAGGTTAATGCAGATGAGTTGGAAAAACAATCCTGTAACGTTTGAATACAGCCTTATTATTGTGCTTCTTGACACAGCCCCGTCGTTTAAATATCTGGGCGTAACGCTGCAAAGCGATATGAAATGGGATGAGCATGTAAGGATTGTAGTAGGGAAGGAGAATGGTCGATTTCAATTTATTGGGAGAATTTTACGAAAGTGTGGTTCGCCTGTAGAGGAGACAGCACACGAACCCTATGCGACTCATTCTTGAGTACTGCTCGCGAGTTTGGGATATGCAACAGGTCTAGATTAAATGAAGACATCGAAGCAGTTCAGAGTCGGGCTGTAGGTTTGTTACTAGTACGATCGATCAACACGCAAGTAGTATGGAGGTACTTTCCAAAATCAAATGAGAACCTATGTTGACAAGATGTCGTTCCTTTCGTGAAACTCTGTTGAGAAAATTTAGAGTACCGACATTTGAAGCTGACTGCAGAACGATTTGACTGCGCTAACACACATTTCGCATAAGAACAACGAAGATAAAATTTAAAAAAAATAGGGCTCGTACTGAGGCATATAGACAGCCGAGTGGAACTGGAAAGGAAATGACTAGCGGGGGTAGGACGTACCCTCCGCCACGCACCATATGGTGGCTTGCGGAGTATTCACCGGAATATTAATGAAAATCGGTATTAAATTGAAAATTACAAAATAATGAAAGATGTCCTCTCGTATGACTCGTAAATATGCTCAGAACTGATAGAAAACGTAAGTCACAGGAAAGCTCTGGTCGAAAAGAATCCAGAAAGCCTAAAATTTCTGGTGCCGAGCGAATGCGAGAACGGAGGCAGAGTGGAAGAAGAAATGCAAAAACAGTGCAAGTTACTGGCCTGTCAGACTTACCGCGGTAGGCAACATCCTACACTTGTTATTTATTATGTAACCATTACACTACACTGTGTAACCAATGTATAATAGAAATTGTTAATTAAATTACATATTATTATGAAACACTTTTTATGATTTTATCCCGACGTTTTGACGAAAAATCTAGGACGTGGAGCCGAACTCCGAACACAGAAATTTCTTATCTCTATTACACTGCGTCTTCCTGCAAGCAAAAGTGTATTGTGCAAGGGATTTATGAGTTTTTCAAAAGAAGAGAAAAATACCAGAAAGTAAATAATTCACGAGTGTGGTTCAAATCTCCTTTTGAGCATTTAATTACCGAAGGCGGACTCAGTCGGTGTTTCAGTGTTGCGAGTTATCACTAAAATGCTGTCCACCCCGATAGCTGAATGGTAGCCGGCACGGTAGCTCAGCGTGTTCGGTCAGAGAGCTGGTTGGCCTCTGTAATAAAAAACTGAGTGAAAGGATCAACAACGAACATGTTACGTGACGTCCGCAACGACCAAACACAAGGATCAACAGCGAACAAAATGAAAATTAAGGGGGAAAAAATGGTCAGCGTGACGGACTGCCGTCCTAAGGGGCCCGGGTTCGGTTCTCGGCTGGGTCGGGGATTTTCTCCGCGCAGGGACTGGGTGTTGTGTTGTCTTCATCATCATTTCATCGCCATCCGGCGTGCAGTTCACCAAATGTGGCGTCGAATGTAATAAGACCTCCACCAAGGCGGACGGACTTGCTCCGTAAGGGGCCTCCCGGCCAATGACGCCGAACGCTCATTTCCACTAAAATGCTGCGCGGCGCGGCAGTAATTATAGTGTGACTTACAAAGACCTTGATACAGGTTGCAGATTTACAGCACAAGGAGCTCCTCCAGCGCACACCCAGTGCGCTCCTCTCACGCAATGAGTTTGCATACCTGTAGCTTTAAGAGGATTAGTAAGTTATGGGTCACCGTTACTTCCACAAACTGTACGTATTACTTTTTTTTATGAATAATGTCGTCTCGATCGTTTAATACAGTTTCATTCATTACGGTGTTTCAGCAACTGCTGTCATCAGGATCGTACGTCTTTCATAGAATGTAAAGCTTAACATGAACTGGAATCGAACGTAGCATTATTGAATTTGAATTAATATGCCTTATGTTTAGTTATCAATTTGATTATTATTAACAACACTATAAGTCTCTGAACATTGCTACACTGCCCCCCCCCCCCCCAACACATATAAGCGACATCGCTGGTGATATCGAAATTTAGCGTGAAGTTTCAGCCAGTATTTCGAATGGCACTGTACCGTGTGTTTCTGCTAAGGAAAATGAAATGCTATGTTTAGCGGCACCGCTTATTGATCTCTTTTCACATCGTCTAATATTCCAAAGAAATAAAATAATAATAATAAGTAGAATTAACACTTTTTGCAGCACTTTTTCTGGGAACTGTAAAATATGTTACAGGACACATTGACTACCTGATGATTACGCGTTGTTGAGTCTTGTGTAGGACAGAAGAAACGGTTAAATGCTACCAGTGATACATTTTTCATTGACGCCAAGTGATCTGTGTACACCTATCGGTTCTGTATGCATTTTAAAATCTACTGTTCCTGTTTTCTTTTATTAGTCTTGTAGTTTAACTAGAAATATCTACATACTGGTTTCGCAATTTGGACGTGACTATAGAAATGCCACCAACAGCGGCACTGCTGGTTTCTGTAACTCTTGTTGTAAATTATGTGACGGAGAGTTAGAATATATCAAATGACATGGGACCTCTGTATGGTTGTAGAACAGGTATGCCCTAAACATTCAACTCTTAATATTACCTCAATCTTAATATTACCCCGTCTAGTTGCTAAATTTCGCCAGCAGGAGCACAGTAAATTGTGACTTCCCATGAATTTCTTCTTTCACAAAACAAGCTTCAAAACACGGCTCTCTGTAAAATCGAAGGGTATTAATGTTTTTAGATATTTATCCCTTCTTAATAATGGCCACAACTCCGCTTTATCTTCACTTTTGAGAGAGCTTCATGTTCCTTCCGTAACCGTATATTCTATCGTGAAGTTCTAACGCAACTGCACATAGCAAAATGAAATTAAATTATTAATACTCAGCCACGAATAATAATTAGATAAACGAGTCGGAACCAGAAAACCGTATTATGAAAGACTGGCAATCTGTCACTTGGGATTCATCAGATTGCCTGGCAATTTATTACGATCAGAGATCGAACACTGCAATTTGTCAACACACGAGCGAGCAACAATGGGAGACGACAAATGGTCGTGAAGATCATGTGACATGGTGATGATCTGTGTGATCTGTCACCCTTCCCTGGACGCCTTAGGTTCAAAATATTACAGATGATAGAGAATCCCCAACTAATTGTTTTGAGGTGTTGAACCTGGTGATATGGATTGGCTGTAGTAGCCTGACAGATTTCGTGGACATTACTTCTGGACGTGTTCATTCCAGGCACATGTCGCAAAATTTCTGTGCACTCGCCTGCCGGCGTGTAATAATTGTGTCCCTCTCGCAGAAGAATTCGCACCGTTTGTTGAACGTACACATCGTGACTCTAATGAGGACATAGTATTCTCTAAATCCCCTGAATCATACTATATTTTTCAGGTGCACCGCAATATTTTTATTGCCATGATGTAATGTGTGCCACTACGCTTTGTTAAATACACTGGTATGCTTAGACACAACCCATTTTGAATAAGAACGCACTGTCGCACTGTCTCAGAGCACATTCTTGCCCAGAGCGACTTCATCGTCAGAAATAACGCCACAATCTATTGTGGAGCATCTGTTCTCGACTATTGGCCGATAAGAGACCAGTAAATTCAATTCTTTCTTAACAAGGGCGTCCTGCGGGCAGCGAATGGGAGACGACAAATGGTCGTTCACGTGATCACCCAAGTACTCAGCGCGTGACAATATGTGGTAGTTGGATTTAAGCTATACTGCACCTCACGACGTTTTCCACACGGATCAATTTGTGATAAATATCTCACTGTAATCAGCAAAACATAACGAAACACATGTTCATAGTGCATGTTGTCAACCTTGAAGAAGCGTTCAGCAATGTAAAATGGTAGAAATGTTCGAAATTTTCACAAAAAAACGTAAGCTATAACTAACTATGGGTAATATATACTGAAGAGCCAAAGAAACTGGTATAGGCAACAAATACAGAGATATGTAAACAGGCAGAATACGGCGCTGCAGTCGGCAACGCCTATATAAGACAAGTGTCTGACGCAGTTGTTCGGTCGGTTACTGCTGCTGCAACGGCAGGTTATCAAGATATGAGTCTGAACGTGGCGTTAGTTTACGAGCGATGGGACACAGCATCTCCGAGGCAGCGATGAAGGGGGCATTTTCCCGTACGACCATTTCACGAGTGTACTATGAATATCAGGAATTCGGTAAAACATCAGATCTGTCCGTGTAGAGACGCCCTCAAGAGGTTCGATATGCCATCGCTGCTGGAAGAGTACTTACGTAGTATTAAAAGTCAGAACAGCATCGAAGCTTATAGTCAACTGCACCTTGGGAGATAATATACTCATTCTGCAATGGTATCAAATAATGAAAGTCATAGCGTTCAGCCGCAGTAACAAATACATAAACATTCCTGTGGACATGGATTGTTTCCAACTTATTTCAGACTGTTCAAGTTTTAATAAACTTATTTAATATTTTGTGTGTGTTGTAGAATCTGTGCAGAAGTAAATCTAGGTTTGCTAGCATCCACTAGAGTGCCGTTACGAATGTCTCAAGTGATTTTTCGTCCACCACTACATCAATATGTATTAGACCCAAGGTGGAACAATAAGAATGAACGTTCAGAAATGAAGTGATCGCATCAAAAAGCGTGTATTTCACCCCTACACACAACACATTGTAGAACCAATGTCGAAAATGAATTAAAAGTTCAGGACTGTGATTAAAATTCAGGGACTGACTCACTAATGACATTCTCTCCGCCGTTAGAACGAGAACAACTACAGGACTTGTTGAATGGAATGAAGTCTACTGAGCACAGAATGGGGACTGACAGTAAACCGAAGATAGACGAAAGTAATGAGGATTGGAAGAAATGAGATTAAGAATAAAGCTAACACCTAAATTGGTGACCACGATACGAACGAATTCTGTTGCCCTTGAAGCACAATAACACAGATAGAATGAGTGATGTAAAAAGCGTTAGTTCAGGTAAAGAGGGGGTTCCTAGCCAAATGAAGACTGCTAGCATCGAACATGGGCCGTAATGAGCAGAAAATTTGTTTTCAGAATGTAAGTTTGGATCACAATGTCGTGTAGAAGTGAACCATAGACTGTGCGAAAATCGAAAAAGAGAATCGAAGCCTCTGAGATGTTGTGCTACTGAAAGACCTAGAAAATTTGGTGGAATAGAAATGAGTAGGTTCTCCGCAGGAAAGTAAGATATTATGAGGACCTCTGACAAGAATAAGAGAGAGGATGATAGGATATGTGTTAACACATCAGGGAATAACTTGCATGATACCAGAAGGACCTGTAGACGGCAAAGATTTCAGGAGAAGACAAAAACTGGAATGTATCCAACAAATAATGAAGAACGTTGGCAGCGAGTTCTGCTCTGAGCTGAAGAGTTTGGCTCAGAAGAGAAAATCGTCAGGGGCAGCATCAGTCCAGCCAGAAATCTGAGGTCCCCACAAAAAAGCTTTAATTTCGTTCTACCGGCTATGCTGGTAATGTGGCATAGGTTAGTTTGTGTACCGAACGTATTACTGTCCTTCAGCTACTGACACTGTTTGTCAGCATCCACTGACTAATAATTGCGCCTCAGGGCTACGTACATGTAAAGTATCGGTCTAGCAATGTATTACATTACCGAAATCATTATTGTGTAACAGTCATCAAATCCTCTGTGGTAGTCGCTCGCAGTCACAGTATCCCGTCTGTCCCGAGTCCAGGCGCTAGTGATTTTTGCAAGCCGATATTGTAACGCTATCGGTGAAGGAAAAATTAATGGCGAACTCGTTCCACTGTTGCATAATTGAAACGGTTTATGGTACTGGTAGCCAACGGCCTTGCCGAAGTGGTAATACCGGTTCCCGTCAGATCACCGAGGTTCAACGCTGTCGGGCTGGGCTAGCACTTGGATGAGTACTATCCGGTCTGCCGAGCGATGTTGGCAAGCGGGGTGCACTCAGCCTTTGTGAGGCAAACTGAGGAGCTACTTGACTGAAAAGTAGCAGCTCCGGTTTCGTAAACTGACATACGGGTGGGAGAGCGGTGAGCTGACCCCATGCCCTTCTACATCTGAATCCAGTGACGTCTACGGGCTGAGGATAACACGGCGACCGGTCGGTACCGTTGGGCTTTCGGGTGGAGTTGTTTTTTTATGGTACCGATCGATAACTTCGCTTTCACCGGCGATACTGGGCTAAAAGAATTCAGATTATACTGGTGACTGCAGTGTTGGCAATCCTTTTGCACGTAGAGAAATTACAAATTACACAACTGTGCTGTATCATACACCGCCGACAGTCGCCGTTTAATCTCCAGCTGGCAGTTTCAACGTCCTCAGCGTCTCAGTGAAATAAGTTTTTGGGAGAGAGGCTGCAGCCGCGCACTTACATACGAAAATCAAACATTTCAATTGGACGGAAACCGATACGTCACATTCCCAGTTTGATAAATCTTCGTCCAATAACTCTCCAGTTAACTATTACTTCCCAGACCCACTATCCCAAACCCAGCTCGGGCTAAATAACTGTAAACTCAACTACTAATGTGCCAATGCTATAGCGAAGCTCCTGCTTTAAAATCACGCTCTCCAACTCTATAAAGTCCGCCTGGGGAACTCGGAACTGCCTTAGAAACAATGCGTCCAGGACCCGTTGACCCTGCACAAGTGTCTGACTTTCAAACTACATTAGCACACAATACTGGAAATTTTAGTGAACTGTTAGGTCTCATAGCCAACTAGCGCATTGGCTGCAGAGTGATGAGCTTGTTTCTTATACACGAGCTTTCTCATTGGTTCAGCTCCTTTTACAGCTAATGACAACTCTCTCTTCGATTAGGAAGTCTTGCGGAAACTACTGGTCACGAAATTTGGCAAGTTCACGACCAGTCACGGTAACCCTCTGAATAATCCGTACAGTGAAAGCATCCACGAATACCACATTACCCTCGGATTTGCGGGAAATGTACCCATCCCTCTCGGGGGTCAGTCGCCTCGTTCTTAAAAAGCACGTACATTTTCTCTTCTGACTTAAATCCAAATTTAGTTATTACTTCTCCGACAACCAGTCCCTAGTGGACTGGAATTGAGTCGTTAGAACTGTCTTACCTAACTGAAACATAAGTCAGTAGTTTGTCAGTTAGTAATATACAATACTACTTTGTAATTTACACCAGGGCAATTTCATTACATTTGACAAACACAAACCGATTTCTTTTCTTCTACTCTTCTGCTCTGTGCCATCAATAGAGACGTCATATTTCTGTGGTCTAGCATACGATTTAGTTTACCGCGTATCACGTAGCTATTTTAGTTACTTAGTTACTACAGTATACCATTGAGAGCTGTTAGGCCAGTGTAAGACCTATAGTCTGATATCACTTAAAAGATGCAACTGAAAGGTTCGGTGAATGGATTATTATGATGGATAATACAGAAGTTATAGTATTTTAGGAAGTATACAGAAAAATTTTTCTTGTGGTTTTGTTTTATGTGACATAGAAGTATTATGAAAAGTTTCATATCTTTGTAAAAACCTATAATAACTTCATTTGAATTATGTAAATGCAAATTACAGAAAATCATATCAATAGCATTACTCCAGTAATTATAAAATTACGTGTCATTAACCTCACCAGAATAGAGCAGCAGTTCACGTATCCAAAACAACACGTTTAAATATATCATAGTACAACAAAACGCGTTTAAAAGTGGAATATATTTCGCGACACACATTCCGAGGAAAAAAGAAAACTAGTGACAGGCAGGTGCAAATGTTATTTTATAATAAAGAAAACCATTGTAGTTATAACAACGCCGTCTTTGACAGAAACAACATACATGAAGGTATTGGACGAACGGAGTTGTAACACAATCTTAGGTAACAACTCTCGGTACTCGGGTCTAACAGCTCTTGAATTATGTGGCAGCTTCTTGATAACATCTCAAAATGAGCTCTAATGACGAATGTGATACGCTAATAAATTTTAATTTTTGGTAAAACTCTTGTCATGTGTAAGCTTTCTATAAAAAAATAATTTGTATGTGAGAAAAGTGAATATGTTGATTCCAATAACTATCTCCTCATGCAACGTGTACTTTAGGCTTCGTTGCCAATTGCTGAACAAAACTGGCCGTTAGTTGGTCCTATGTGAACAGTGTCGTCAAATAAAATTCATGAAATGCAAAACTTCAAATAAAGAAACTAAATCTAATTAAATGCCAAAAGAAACTAATTGCGTGCTCAGTGAAAATTATATAACTAAAATTCAGCCGCAAAGTACATTATGAACGTTGAATGACATGAAGTGCAGTGTTTGGACATGTGGCCGGCAAGAGGGGCCGAGCCATTCTAGGCGTTTCAATGTCGAACCGCGCGACCGCTACGATCGCAGGTTGGAATTCTGCCTCGGGCATGAATGTGTGTGATGTCCTTAAGTTAGTTAGGTTTAAGTAGTTCTAAGGGGCTGATGACCTCAGATGTTAAGTCCCATAGTGCTTAGAGCCATTTGAGCCATTTGTTTGACATGGAATAGCGACAGAAATAAATTACTGTTCTACTAAGATGAAAATAATTGTTCGATATTAACAGTAATGTTGACTGGTTAAAAAGGCTCTGAGCTCTTAAACCTAACAACCTAGGACATCACACACATCCATGCCCGAGGTAGGATTCGAACCTGTGACCGCAGCAGTCGCGCGGTTCCGAACTGAAGCGACTAGAACCGCTCGGCCACAGTGGCCGGCTACTGTTGACTGCAAATTAATGTGCATGCTAGCACGACACCTACTACACACTGTTTGCTCAGGAATGCAAGATGAGATCTGCCCTGAAATATAAGTGACTCACCTGTTGCTCAGTATTCTGTTTTGTGTCTGATGTACTGACGTTCTCGCAAACAAATACAAACGAGCAGATGCAGCAGCTAAAGGAAAATAAACTTCTCACTGTTAATGTATTTATTTTTGCTGGTCAGAACCAACATTGTGTGGCGTAAGGTGCAATGTACACACGACAAAATGTTCTAAACCTTACTATAAATCACGGAGGTGGGTTTTACTTTAAAGTAAATCGTTTTGGGGGAATCGCACCCTGATTATTGACAAAAGAACTGCACAACATAAGAAGACTAACACTTACAAAATTCTCTCATTTCGAAGAAACTACAAGCATTTCAATTAGTTGAGTTGCTCGTGACATAATTAAAAACAAAGAGATCAGATTAAACCTTATCCTGAAAGTTATTAGTTTCCTGAGGGACAACGATTTCCTTCAAAATTACGCTAAAATCTTCTCCATCAACATAAAGAACAAGAAAGTATTATAGATGAATTTTCATCATAATACAGTATTCCAAGTCGCTTCGCCCAGATTACACACACACACACACTCACTCACACACACACACACACACAAAACAGATGTCAATCTCTGAAAAACGCAACAGCTTGCTACAAAGCCTCAAACAATAATGGTCCGGCGCTGCCAAACTGACTGTCACGTCAACCACAGCTAAAACAGAGTCAAAGATCTTATTCGCTACTCATGGAGCAAGCTCATTCAACATTGTCCCAGTTCTGTAAAGGCGAATTATTTACAATAATAGAAGCAGAAAGCCTAATTTACAAAGATCTATCCAAGAAACTTTTTCTAGCAACCAGCGGCTTCTAAAATGTTGTCAAACAGGCTCTGAACGGTAATTAAATCGTTTTATTTGTATTTTCTGTTTACTGCTCATCGAACGTTTTACAGATAGGAGAACTTTCCACGTCCTTTTGTATTTAACTCCCGTTGAATTTTACATACTGGGTTAGGAATCTGATCTCAGTTCCGTTAATTAATTAATGTTCTTTAGATCAGTAAACTTTGTTCTTACTCTCTTTGTTAACGTAAGCTTCCTCATCTTTCTCTTTAAATTCACGGTTCAACATACAAATGATGATTACCTCAAAACTATTATAAACTGATATTACCACAGTCACAAGATTAAGGTGCTCTGCTATTTACCTCCATCTGCTTTCAGTGTCTTTTCTTTAATAACTGCTGATATCTTTCATCCCCACTAAATATTTCTAATAAAAAAAATTTTTTATCTCTGGTTGCGTTCAACATACTTCATGATACTGAACACAGCGCTGTGTGTGGTAAGTGTAAATATAATATGTGAAAGACACATCTTGACAACCTTTGGGAAGTATACGGGCCCCTTATTCCTCACAGTGCAATGACGTGGCTACATGTACTGATTACCCGTACATTTTGAAATTGCATTGTTCTGTCAATCTTAATTAATTTATTCAGTTGTCAATAGGTATCTGAAAGGCTTGTTATTAGTGTACGAAGACGTTTCATTGCCGTTCATATCTCATCTCCCTTCGAGCGATCCTCATTACAGAGCATGGTGTAGGTTACTTACTGCCACTGTTAGGCACTCCCTCTCTGTATGAAACATTTCAGTGTTCCCCCGCTTTCGACCTTATCTACTGCACTGTTCTTATGATCCATATGCGAAGTGGACGATGGAGGCAGAAGTGTTACAGCCTATCTGGAAGACTGGTTCTCTACGTTTTCCTAATAGTTTCCAGAGAAACAAATTACCTTTCTTCAAATATTCAAGAAAGAGGACAAAACACTAAATAGTACTCTAAGGCCTGATGTCACATGTACGCAAATAAAAAAAAGTGTTGCATCACCTCGGTTCCGAGAGTTCCGGAACATGTACAGAAAATTGGAATAGAGATCAACATAAACATCATTTCCTCCCTTTTTATTGCTCATGAAAACCACACATGGCATGTTGCACCACCATCTGCAAGGGTTTCAGAGGTGGTGGTCCAGATTGCTGTACACACCCGTACCTCTAATAACCAGCAGCACGACCTCTTGCATTGATGCATGCCTGTATTCGTCGTGGCATACTATCGACAACTTCATCAAGGCAATGTTTGTCCGAATTATCTCACTTCTCAACAGCATTTCTGCGTGGATCCCTCAGAGTGGTTGGTGGGTCACGTCGTCCATAAACAGCCCTTTTCCATCTATCCCAGGCATTTTCGATAGGGTTCATGTCTGGAGAACATGCTGACCACTCTAGTCGAGAGATGTCGATGTAATTCACACGATGTGTACGAGAGGTGCGCGAATTGTCGTCCATGAAAACGAATGCCACGCCAATATGGTGCCAATGCGGTTGCACGATCGGTCGGCGGCTGGCATTCACGTATCGTACAGCCGTTACGGCGCCTTCCATGACCACCAGCGGCGTACGCCGGCCCCACATAATGCCACCCCAGAACAGCAGAGAATCTCCACCTTTCTGCACTCGCCGGACAGTGTGTCTAAGGCTATCATCCTGACCGGTTTGCCTCCGAACATGTCTCCGACGATTGTTTGGTTGAATGCATATGCGACACTCATCGGTGAAGAGAACGTGAAGCTAATCCTGAGTGGTCCATTCGCCGTGTTGTTGGGTCCATCTGTACCGCGCTGCATGGTGTCGTGGTTGCAAAGATGGCCCTCGCCATGGACGTCGGAAGTGAAGTTGCGCATTATTCAGCCTATTGCGCACAATTTGAGTCTTAACACGACGTCCTGTGACTGCATGAAGAACGTTATTCAACGTGATGGCGTTGCTATAAGGCTTCCGCCGAGCCATAATCCGAAGGTAGCGGTCATCCACTGCAGTAGAAGCCCTTGGGCGGCCTGAGTGAAGCATGTCATCGACAGTTCCTGTCTCTATGTATCTCCTCCGTGTCCGAACAATATCGATTTGGTTCACTCCGAGACGCCTGGACACTTCGCTTGTTGAGAGCCCTTCCTGGCACAAAGTAACAATGTGGAAGCGATCGAACCGCGGTATTGACCGTCTTGACATGATCGAACTACAGGCAACCCGAGTCGTGTACCTCCTTCCTGATGGAATGACTGGAACTGATCGAATGTCGGACCTCCCTCCTTCTAATATACGCTGCTCATGCGTGGTTGTCAGCGAAGAATCTAATAAATCATTTATGGATTTCACAACATTAGCGGTCCTAATGTGACATCCCGAGCACACCTGATAACTTCGTTAGTATAAAACGTTAGCTGTCCAGTGTAAGTGTACAGCGCATTGGGCTTTCACAATCAGAAATTCGTTGATCCATTCGCTTTACTGATTCCGCTTATAATCCTTCTGATTGAATTTAGTTGTCTGTCGACAGCGTGGTCCAGTGATGACCATGTTCTGTAAGTCAAAGAAGATGGAATGTTAACTGTTTACATATGTCTAAGCAAAGTTGCCATCAAATTGAAAGCTGGATTGAGCGCGACATGATCATACTGAATGAAGAACACCGTGCCTCTAAAAAGTTCCAAGACCGATTTTATTCTTGGCGTATAAACGACTTAAGAGCAAGCAGTATGTACGGTGGCAACTTAAACTGACAACTGCAAGTAATATACGTGCATTCGATCAATCAATTGGAAGTAGACAGTGTCAAATAGTGGACGTGTGGCCGTAGTGTGTCAACGTTATTGTGTTGCAGATCGCAGTGGAGCAAAATTTCTAAATCAAATGTTGAATGTATTCTCCAGAGGGATTTGAAGAAAAGTCTATGCATAGTTTGCCCCCCTCCCTTGACTCCCGAACAAAAACAACAGCACGTGGAGCCGTGCCGCCACTTTGTTAAAATCCAAAACGCGGACAATTCTTTTGTAAAGAAAAATCGTCATGGGTGACTAGACTCTTTGTTACCAGTACGATCCTTCCCCAAAATGACAAAGCGCACAAATTCGCTTTGATGACGTACAATGGCATTCAAGCCAGGTGACGCCCGAGTTGAATAACATCACAGAAAAGGACTTTCCTGATAGATTCACATGCTTTACGGATATTCTGTGTTGCGTTGTATTCAAGTGTATGGAGAGGGTTGGGGGGGGGGGGGGGGGGAGACTAATCAAAAACATTAAAACCAAGTTCTTAACTTAATTAACCTGTTGCAGGTGGATCTATAGTTTAACGTGTGATCCGAAGCACGATGCAACCTGAGATTTTTTACACGAACAAATCGTTGCCACATGTGAAAGCGATAAAAAATTCCAGTATAAACTAACGATTGAAACCAAAAAATGGCTCTGAGCACCATGGGACTTAACTTCTGCGGTCATCAGTCCCGCATTGAAACCAAGATCTTGGATTTCTACACTACATGATAAAAAGTATCCGGACACATATTAGTGGACATGAATGTGGGAAGTGTTCACCGTTCGCTTTTTGACTCCTTGAACTCTGCTGGGGGCACTTTCGATGAGGTTTCTAAATCCCTATAAAGGAACGGCAGACCGTTCTTCCTCAAGAGCTGTAACCAGAGAAAATAGTGATTCCAAGGCTGTGGTGTGGATAGAAGTCGACGTTCTAACTCATGCCAAATTGTTTCATTCGGGTTAGGTAAGACTCTGGGCAGACCAGTTCCGTCCATTTCCTGAATGATATTGTCCGCAAAACATTGTCTCACAGATGCTGCTTTATGAAAGGTTGCATTATGCTGTTATAGTAATTGCCAACGAACTGTTCCCCTATTGCACGCAGTACACAGTGCTTTAAATTTCTTCATATCCTTCCACAGTAGCGTTTTATTAAGTGCAGTAAGGGGACCACACACTAACTACAGGGAAATGCCCTCACGCCAATTCCTCCATACTTCTCTGCTGGTATGATGGCAAGTAACATTCTCCAGCTATTCACCAAACCAAAACACTTCTATCGGATTGCCACAGAGTTATTCATCATTCCAATTCACTCATTTACAGTCACACTATCCGTGGGTGTCGCTCTTTACACCATCTCAAGCGCCGCTTATCTTTGACTACACAAAAAATGGTTCAAATGGCTGTGAGCACTATGCGACTTAATATCTATGGTCGTCAGTCCCCTAGAACTTAGAACTACTTAAACCTAACTAACCTAAGGACATCACACAACACACAGTCATCACGAGGCAGAGAAAATCCCTGACCCCGCCGGGAATCGAATTCGGGAACCCGGGCGCGGGAAGCGAGAACGCTACAGCACGACGACGAGCTGCGGACTTGACTACACAAATGTCTGCTTATGAGGAGCTGCTCGATCATTGTACCCCATCCATTTTACGAGGGTCAGTCAAAAAGTAATGCCTCCTATTTTTTTTCTACGTTTAATTGTCAGGAAATTTAAATGCAATTACATAGGTTGAAAACCACAACATTGAGGATCATTTTGTCATTTTTCAATGTAATCTCCGCCCATCTCTACAGTTTTGGTCCATCTTTGAACAAGGGCATGTATCCCAACACGGTAAAAATCACAGCTCTGCTTCCTAAGCCATGGACGCACGGATGTTTTGACGGCCTCCTCATCTTCAAAATGAATCCCACGATGAGCTTCTTTTAGTGGCCCGAACAGATGGAAGTCTGATGGTGCCAGGTCAGGGCTGTATGGGGGATGAGGCAAAACTTCCCATCCAATTTTGACAATCTCGTCAGAGGTGTGACGACTGGTGTGTGGTCTTGCATTGTCATGCAAAAGAAGAAAATCTGCCATTGATTTTGTTGGGCGAACTCGCTGAAGACGTGCTTTAAGTTTTTTGAGGGTTGTGACGTATTGAACAGAATTTATTGTGCATCCCTGCTCCAAAAAATCAACCAGAATCACACCCTCTGTATCCCAGAAAACTGTTGCCATAACTTTCCCTGCCGATCGCACAGTTTTGAATTTTTTCTTCCTCGGCGAGCTTGTGTGACGCCACTCCATTGACTGCCTCTTTGATTCGGGTTCAAAAAAATGCACCCATGTTTCGTCCCCGGTCACAATTTTTTTCAGAAACTCATCTCCCTCCAAACGGAAGCGCTGCAAGTGTTGGGAGGCTATTGTTTTCCTTGCCTCTTTATTCTGATCGGTTAACATTCTTGGAACCCACCGTGCACAAACTTTTGAGTACCCCAATCGTGATCACACTGCCTTTACTAAGAGAAATAATGCGACACACTTCATCTGCAGTCACATCCACAGTGCTGACATCCACTGTCACAACGCCATACACCTTCTTCAGTCTTTCATGAATGCGTATGGGCGTTTCACCTTCTGCATTCAAGAATTCAATCACACAACGCTGTCTCAAACGAACATCGATGTCGGCCATCTTACAGACTTCTGCTGTGCTGCCACCTGTTGACACAGAAAGTTACTACTGCAGTGGATTGCAGAAGAAGGTTTGAGGAATGGCGCCAAATTCAAATTTTTCACTTAACTTAATTTTTTTAAGTAGAAAAAAAGGGAGGCATTACTTTTTGACCGACCCTCGTAATTCCCTGCGCACAGTTACAATGCTATCTGGACTATTGGTTCTTCCTTCGTGTTTCCACTTCACAACTGCATCGCCAACAGGCGACGTGGGTAGCTTGAGAACGGTTGAAATGTCCCTGATGGATCTGTTACACTGGTGACAGGCAATGACTGATCCACGTTTGAAGTCACTGAGCTGTCCTGACCGCCTCATTCTGCTGTTACTGCCTCTGTACTGACAACACAATACGCCCTGCCTCCTTTTATACTGGTCCGTCCGCCTCTCGTATCATCTAGTAGTCAATTACGTATTACATAAGGCCGCCCGGATATCTTTGATCAGCGGATATCTTTGATCAGGTTGTGCACTCCGGTAGTTTCTCAGCCACGGTGCTTCTATGGTTTCCTTCTACATATGCAGAGTCGTGCAAGTAAAAGTGACCCGTACAAGTGGATTCGATTGGATATGTATTTGTGGCAGCATCAACAGAGTAGGAAGAGAATTACAATTACTTCCAACAGGATGGTGCAACTGCCCATAAAGCTGGCCGAAACTTGGGGCACATTTACACAGTCTTGACGCCTGACAGAGTTGTTACAAGAGGTTGGTCTTGTCGCAGCTTTCACTGGCCACCCAGGTGACTGATCTGTCAGTGTGCGACTGGTTTGTGCGGGGAGCCCTCAAGTCTAAAGTGTATCGCAACAACCCTTATGGTCTCCAAGAACTGCAGCAGAACATGTCGGATGAGATTGCATTAATTCCAACAGTCCAGCTCCGATCCGGCTCCAGCAGCTTGCTGACGTGGGTCCAAAAGTGCCAAGAGATGAATGGTGTTCACTTTCAACGTCTTCTATAGAGTCAGGTTCGTTCTATATTTCCTTTCCTCCGCTGTGTTTCTTTGTACCTTTGAACTCTTTTTCTCCGAGCCACTTTTATTTTCCTCACCCCATGTTGCACCATGTTACATCTATTTCATTAGTTTTCAGTTTAAACTTATTTGTTTGGCGGACGGTTAGCAGAGATATTTTCAGACAATTTCTTGATCGTTCCAAACTCGAGTAGCACTTGGGAAAAAGGAACACCTAAATCTAAAGCTCTGTGTTTATTATGATGGTCGTTCCCCCATGTGTATGTTGGAGTCAACAAAATATTTTGACGCTCAAAGAAGAGAGTTGGCAGCCGAAATTTCCTGAGAAATATATCGCCGCCATGAAAAACGCCTTTGTTTCAATGGTTGCCATCCCAACTCATTTATGATATCTGCGGCATTCTATTCCACAACTACGTTTAACACAAAACTTACTGCCCTTCTTTGAACTTTTTCGACGTCCTCCGTCAATCCTATCCACATTGCACAGCAATACTCCAGAAGAGGACGGGTAAGTGTAGTGTGGCAGTCTCTTTAGTACATTCGTTGCACCTTCCGTTCTGCCAGTAAAATGTAGCCTTTGGTTCACCTTCGCGTAACATTTTCTCTGCGATAGTTCCAGTTTAAGTTATTTGTAACTCTAATCCCTAGGCATTCAGATGTACGACCTTTCAATTTGTGTTATTTATATGTAACCGAAATTTAACGTATTTGTTTTAGAACTCATGTGGAGGGCTTCACGTATTTTATTGTTGAGAGTCATGCAACATGTAGACATCACGTCTGAATCGCTTTGCAATTCTACTGATGACTAAACTAGACAGAAAACGACAGAATTCTCTGCATAACAATATAACAGGACTTCTCTCATTTATATAAGTTAAGGACAGAAGAGGGCCTACATCATTTCCTTGGGAAACCCCAGATATCGCTTCTGTTTTAGTAGATGATTTGTCATAAATTACTACGAATTGTGACTTTTCTGACAGGAAATCACGATTATAGTCGACTCCTTAGGTCTCGTCGTATGTAAAATGTGCTTGCGGAAAGACTCAATCAACACCTTCTCTGCGTGATAGCAACGGAAGTACTGATGACAGTGCTGCCAAAGCAGATTTACTAAGCGCAGCCTTCAGAAATTCTTTCACCAAAGAAGATGAAGTAAATAATTCAGAATTCGAGTTAAGAACGGCTGCCAATATGTGTAACTTAGAAATTGATACCCTTGGAGTAGTGAAGCAACTAAGGTTCTTTTCAGAGTATGCTCATGCAGTGGCTGCATACTTAATTCTTACACAACCGATCGCTCGACGTGAGATCCGTACCCAAAGACTGGGAAGTTGCACAGGTCATACCAGTATTCAAGAAAGGTAGTAGAAGCAATCAACTAAATTTCACATCCACGTTATTAACGTCGATATGTAGTAGGATTTGCGAACATATTCTGTGTTCGAACGTCACAAATTACCTCGATGACAAACGTCTATTGACACACAGCCAATACGGATTTAGATACCATCATTCTCGTGAAACACAACTAGCTCATTACTCACACGAAGTGTTGAGCGCTATTGACACGCTATTACATATTTCTAGATTTCCAGAAGGTTTTTGACACTGTACCATACAAGAGGCTTGTAGTGAAATTGCGTGCTTATGGAATATCGTCACAGTCATGTGACTCGATTCGTGATTTCCTGTCAGTGAGTTAACAGTTCGTAGTAAGTGACGGAAAGCCATCGAGTAAAATGGAAGTGATTTTTGGCGCACCTCACGATAGTGTTTTAGGCTCTCTGCTGTTCCTCATCTCTGTAAACGATTTAGGAGGCAATCTGAGCAACCGTCTTAGGTTCTTTGCAGAAGATGCTGCCGTTTATCGTCTAGAACAGTCATCAGAAGATTAAAACAAATTAGAAAACGATTTAGAAAAGATATCTGTACGGTGCGAAAATTGTCAATTGATCCTAAATAACAAAAAGTGTGAAGTCATCTACAGAAGTGCTACAAGGAATCCGTTACACTTCGGTTACACGATAAATCAGTCAAATCTAAAGGACGTAAATTCAACTAAATACCTAGGAATTACAATTACGAACAACTTAAATTAGAAGGAATACATTTAAAATGTTGTTGGGAAGGCAAACAAAAGATTGTGATTTATTGACAGGCCACTTAGAAAATGTAACAGACCTACTAAGAAGACTGTCTACAGTACTCTTGTCCGTCCTCTTTTGGAGTACAGCTGCGCGGTCTGCGATCCTTACCAGATAGGACTGACGGAGTACATCGAGAAAGTTCAAAGAAGAGCAACACATATTGTATTATTGCGTAATAGTGGAGAGAGTGTCACTGACATGATACGCTAGTTGGGGTGGACATCATTAAAACAAAGGCGTTTTTGTTTGATGCAGAATTTTCTCACAAAATTTCAATCGCCAACTTTTCCTCCGAATGCGAAAATATTTTATTGACAGCGAACTACAGAGGGAGAAACGACCATCATAATAAAATGAGAGAAATCAGAGTTGACACGGAAAAATATCGGTATTCATTTTTTCCGCGTGCTGTTCGAGATTGGAATAACAGGTCTGTTAGACACTTCAGTTTGATTTACAGAGTATTCATGTAGATGTAGGTACACAAAAGCCTTGTGGAAATCTAAAAGATACAGTCTGGACCCGCGCGACCGCTACGGTCGCAGGTTCGAATCCTGCCTCGGGCATGGATATGTGTGATGTCCTTAGGTTAGTTAGGTTTAAGTAGTTCTAAGTTCTAGGGGACTGATGACCTTGGAGGTTAGATCCCATAGTACTCAGGACCATTTGAACCATTTTTTTGAAATCTAAAACTATTTCGTCAACCTGAGATTCCTTGTCGACAGCACTCCAAAATACCATATGTGAGAAGTAAGAGCTCCGTTGTACACGAGTAGTGTTTCGGGAATGCTTCTTGATCATCTGAAGCAAGCTTCTTTCTAATCAAAGAATGTAATTATGCTAGGACTTAGAGTGTATTAGATTAGTGCATAAGTTCGTAGCGTAAGTGTAATAAATGCAACAGATATATATAAACAAGACTTTGTTGTTGTTGTTGTTGTTGTGGTCTTCAGTCCTGAGACTGGTTTGATGCAGCTCTCCATGCTACTCTATCCTGTGCAAGCTTCTTCATCTCCCAGTACCTACTGCAGCCTACATCCTTCTGAATCTGCTTAGTGTATTCAACTCTTGGTCTCCCTCTTCGATTTTTACCTTCAACGCTGCCCTCCAATACTAAATTGGTGATCCCTCGATGTCTCAGAACATGTCTTACCAACCGATCCCTTGTCCTAGTCAAGTTGTGCCACAAGCTCCACTTCTCCCCAGTTCTATTCAATACCTCCTCATTAGTTATGTGATCTACCCATCTAATCTTCAGCATTCTTCTGTAGCACCACATTTCGAAAGCTTCTATTCTCTTCTTGTCTAAACTATTTATCGTCGATGTTTCACTTCCATACAAAACTACACCCCATACAAATACTTTCAGAAACGACTTCCTGACACTTAAATCTATACCCGATGTAAACAAATTTTTCTTCTTCAGAAACAATTTCCTTGCCATTACCAGTCTACGTTTTATATCCTCTCTACTTCGACCATCATCCGTTATTTTGCTCCCCAAATAGCAAAACTCCTGTACTGCTTTAAGTGTCTCATTTCCTAATCTAATTGCCCCAGCATTACCCGACTTAATTCGACTACACTGCATTATCCTCGTTTTGCTTTTGTTGATGTTCATTTTATACCCTCCTTTCAAGACACTGTCCATTCCGTTCAACTGCTCTTCCAAATCCTTTCCGGTCTCTGACAGAATTACAGTGTCATCGGCGAACCTCAAAGTTTTTATTCCTTCTCCATGGATTTTAATACCTATTCCGAATTTTTCTTTTGTTTCCTTCAATGCTTGCTCAATATACAGATTGAATAACATCGGGGATAGGTTACAACCCTGTCTCACTCCCTTCCCAACCACTGCTTCCCTTTCATACCCTTCGACTCTTATAACTGCCATCTGGTTCCTGTACAAATTGTAAATAGCCTTTCGCTCCCTGTATTTTACCCCTGTCACCTTCAGAATTTGAAAGAGAGTAATCCAATCAACATTGTCAAAAGCTTTCCCTAAGTCTACAAATGCTAGAAACGTAGGTTTGCCTTTCCTTAATCTTTCTTCTAAGATAAGTCGTTGGGTCAGTATTGCCTCACGTGTTCTGACATTTCTACGGAATCCAAACTGATCTTCCCCGAGGTCGGCTTCTATCAGTTTTTCCATTCGTCTGTAAAGAATTCGCGTTAGTATTTTGCAGCTGCGACTTATTAAACTGATAGTTCGGTAATTTTCACATCTGTCAACACCTGCTTCTTTTGCGATTGGAATTGCACTCCTGGAAATTGAAATAAGAACACCGTGAATTCATTGTCCCAGGAAGGGGAAACTTTATTGACACATTCCTGGGGTCAGATACATCACATGATCACACTGACAGAACCACAGGCACATAGACACAGGCAACAGAGCATGTACAATGTCGGCACTAGTACAGTGTATATCCACCTTTCGCAGCAATGCACGCTGCTATCCTCCCATAGAGACGATCGTAGAGATGCTGGATGTAGTCCTGTGGAACGGCTTGCCATGCCATTTCCACCTGGCGCCTCAGTTGGACCAGCGTTCGTGCTGGACGTGCAGACCGCGTGAGACGACGCTTCATCCAGTGCCAAACATGCTCAATGGGGGACAGATCCGGAGATCTTGCTGGCCAGGGTAGTTGACTTACACCTTCTAGAGCACGTTGGGTGGCACGGGATACATGCGGACGTGCATTGTCCTGTTGGAACAGCAAGTTCCCTTGCCGGTCTAGGAATGGTAGAACGATGGGTTCGACGACGGTTTGGATGTACCGTGCACTATTCAGTGTCCCCTCGACGATCACCAGAGGTGTACGGCCAGTGTAGGAGATCGCTCCCCACACCATGATGCCGGGTGTTGGCCCTGTGTGCCTCGGTCGTATGCAGTCCTGTTTGTGGCGCTCACCTGCACGGCGCCAAACACGCATACAACCATCATTGGCACCAAGGCAGAAGCGACTCTCATCGCTGAAGACGACACGTCTCCATTCGTCCCTCCATTCACGCCTGTCGCGACACCACTGGAGGCGGGCTGCACGATGTTGGGGCGTGAGCGGAAGACGGCCTAGCGGTGTGCGGGACCGTAGCCAAGCTTCATGGAGACGGCTGCGAATGGTCCTCGCCGATACCCCAAGAGCAACAGTGTCCCTAATTTGCTGGGAAGTGGCGGTGCGGTCCCCTACGGCACTGCGTAGGATCCTACGGTCTTGGCGTGCATCCGTGCGTCGCTGCGGTCCGGTCCCTGGTCGACGGGCACGTGCACCTTCCGCCGACCACTGGCGACAACATCGATGTACTGTGGAGACCTCACGCCCCACGTGTTGAGCAATTCGGCGGTACGTCCACCCGGCCTCCCGCATGCCCACTATACGCCCTCGCTCAAAGTCCATCAACTGCACATACGGTTCACGTCCACGCTGTCGCGGCATGCTACCAGTGTTAAAGACTGCGATGGAGCTCCGCATGCCACGGCAAACTGGCTGAAACTGACGGAGGCGGTGCACAAATGCTGCGCAGCTAGCGCCATTCGACGGCCAACACCGCGGTTCCTGGTGTGTCCGCTGTGCCGTGAGTGTGATCATTGCTTGTACAGCCCTCTCGCAGTGTCCGGAGCAAGTACGGTGGGTCTGACACACCGGTGTCAATGTGTTCTTTTTTCCATTTCCAGGAGTGTATTATATTCTTCTTGAAGTCTGAGGGTATTTCGCCTGTCTCGTACATCTTACTCACCAGATAATAGAGTTTTGCCAGGACTGGTTCTCCCAAGGCTGTCAGTAGTTCTAATGGAATGTTGTCTACACCGGGGGCCTTGTTTAGACTCAGGTCTTTCAGTACTCTGTCAAACTCTTCACGCAGTATCGTATCTCCCATTTCATCTTCATCTACATCCTAGTCCATTTCCATAATATTGTCCTCAAGTACATCGCCCTTGTATAGACCCTCTATATAGTCCTTCCACTCCTGCTTTGCCTTCTTTGCTTAGAACTGGGTTTCCATCAAAGCTCTTGATATTCATGCAAGTGGTTCTCCTTTCTCCAAAGGTCTCTTTAATTTTCCTGTAGGCAGTATCTATCTTACCTCTAGTGATATAAGCCTCTACATCCGTACATTTCAACAATAATATATTGTCCTGTAGTGTTTACAACAGTCTGCCAACGCTGGGGTAACTTTTCGATTCAGCGACTGCAGAAATCACCTGCTTTTGAGGCGAGTAACTTGTCGAGCCATGTTCGGAGTACATTTTCATCTGGAAAGGAAATTCCTTGCAGGTTGTTAGGTAGAGGTTGGAAAATGTGAAAATCTGAAGGCGCAAGATTAGGTGAATAAGATTGATCTACATCTAAATCATTACTCTGCAATTCACATTTAAGTGCTTAGCAGAGGGTTCATCGAACCACAATCATACTATCTCTCTACCATTTCACTCCCGAACAGCGCGCGTGAAAAACGAACACCTAAACCTTTCTGTTCCAGCTCTGATTTCTCTTATTTTATTTTGATGATCATTCCTACCTATGTAGGTTGAGCTGAAAAAAATATTTTCGTATTCGGAAGAGAAAGTTGGTCACTGAAATTTCGTAAATAGATCTCGCCGCGACGAAAAACGTCTTTGCTTTAATGACTTCCATCTCAACTCGTGTATCACATCTGCCACACTCTCTCCCCTATTACGTGATAACACAAAACGAGCTGTCCTTTTTGCACCCTTTCGATGTCCTCCGTCAATCCCACCTGGTAAGGATCCCACACCGCGCTGCAATATTCTAACAGAGGACGAACGAGTGTAGTGTAAGCTCTCTCTTTAGTGGACTTATTGCATCTTCTAAGTGTCCTGCCAATGAAACGCAACCTTTGGCTCGCCTTCCTCACAATATTATCTATGTGGTCTTTCCAACTGAAGTTGTTCGTAATTTTAACACCCACGTACTTAGTTGAATTGACAGCCTTGAGAATTGTACTATTTATCGTGTAATTAAATTCCAACGGATTTCTGTTGGAACTCATGTGGATCACCTCACACTTTTCGTTATTTAGCGTCAACTGCCACCTGCCACACAATACAGCTATCTTTTCTAAATCGCTTTGCAACTGATACTGGTCTTCGGATAACCTTACTAGACGATAAATTACAGCATCATCTGCGAACAACCTAAGAGAGCTGCTCAGATTGTCATCCAGGTCATTTATGTAGATCAGGAACAGCAGAGGTCCCAGGACGCTTCCCTGGGGAACACCTGATATCACTTCAGTTTTACTCGATGATTTGCCGTCTACACTACGAACTGCGACCTTCCTGATAGGAAATCACGATTCCAGTCGTACAACTGAGACGATATCCCATAGGCCCGCAGCTTGATTAGAAGTCGCTTGTGAGGAACGGTGTCAAAAGCTTTCCGGAAAATTAGAAATACGGAATCAACTTGAGATAGTAGCCATTACTACGTGCGAATAAAGAGCACAAGAACGATGTTATCTGAAACCATTCTGATGCGGAATGACTTCGCAACCCAACTCCTGTAAAGTGTTTATTGGCAGACTAGCAGAATGCGAGCGGTCGTTATCGTGGAATAACGTCACTTCACGCAATCTTCCGGGTCGCTGTTCTTGGATGTCATCTGCAATACGTTTCAGTTGTTGACAATAAATATCAGCAGGTCCACCAGATGTAAAATATTAGCTTTTGTGGGTGTTTGTACGGGAGTTGCTGCTTTGTTTAGGCTTTTCTTTTCCATACGTTAGCTTACAGACACCTTTTCTCGTCACCATTAACGACACAGGATAGGTATGCTCTGTGTTGTTCACGAGCCAACTGACGGCGAGCTTGCAGAGATGGACATATGGCGACCCGTTGATTCTTGTAATTTTGGCTTAAAATATGCGGTGCCCATACACCCGATTTCTGAATCTTCCGCTGATGAATGATCACAGCAAATCTCGTTCTCCAATTCTCGAGTGCACTGACGTGTATCATGTGGATTAATACGTTTTAACGATATTCATCAAACCCTGAAGGTCTTCCTGAACGTGGAGTGTCACTACTGTCAAAAAAAGTCCTCCTAAAAACGAGGAAGCCATTTTCTTGCCGCGCTCTGTCCAGTACCATTATGTCAACAGAGGGCGCAAATGTTCTGGTTGCCGAGCGGTTCTAGCCGCTACAGTCTGGAACCGCGCGACCGCTACGGTCGCAGGTTCGAATCCTGCCTCGGGCATTGATGTATGTGATGTCCTTAGGTTAGTTAAGTTTAAATAGTTCTAAGTTCTAGGGAACTGATGACCTCAGAAGTCAAGTCCCATACTACTCTGAGCGATCTGAACCATTTTTAGTTTCTGGTTGTCTCTGCTGCTTTCACCCGTGTACTGAACTCCGACAGAAGAACATGTCGGAAATGTTCCGATTCCTCCACTTGTCACTCCATTTTGTAGCTTCCACAGCTCCACTCGCTATCTACAAATGACAAAATGAGAATTTGTAAACTCAAATAGCAACTGTGAACTACGAATAAAAAATATCACATGTAATGGTTCTTCATTTACATGACCATTACGGCACTCCAACCCCAGCTCTCCATGCCAGTAATATCGTACTACTTTTCTGCGAAGTAACAGACATATTTTTGTGACAATATCCACATTTGGTTTTATTAATGTATAGGTACTCCGATGTATCGATATATTACAGTGATACGGTTCTTGTGTGTATTCATTTCTGTGAGACTGTCATAATCTTTGACTTACTTGTAACTGTTTTGACGCAAATGCGCACAGAGCAGTCTTTGTTTCACTTTGCGGAAGCTAAGTTGTTATTTTGCTTTGTAAAAGAACAGTCAAGTCTTGTGTTTGGTTAAAGTGGAAATTAAATATATGAAGATTGATACAAAACTGTTTTCTTGTAGATGTGATAATTAAGAAGAAGTATATATGACCTTACAAGAAGTTTAATAAAAATGTGGATCGTGAACACCAAGTCAAAAATTATTTCTACCATACCATTGTTCTGATCTGGGATTGTTTGATCATTAAGAATTTCGTGAAAAACGCATTTGTTAGGTCTTCAGATACTGCTAAAATACAAATCTGGACCTTCTAGCAGTCAAAGTAGAATCACCCTAGAATCAACAAGATGAGCCATAACAACTTCGACGAAATCTACGTGGGAATCCATTCAAAATAAGTGCCAAAATTAATGACTTTTTTACAGTGACTTCATTATTTCCATTCTGACGATACCATCCACAGTCAATAATTTTGCTGTTGCCCAATAAAGCGAACATATGCTGCGTGAGCAACATTATTAATCAGATTCCTAACCTACTTTGCAAATGGTGGTATTGTTAGACACTAGATAAACAAACCCATATGAACTGGAAAACCATCATGCCAAACAAAAGTGCTACGAATTTATGCACCAACCCGATGTTACAGAACATTGCCACCGTTGTCACTACCAAATAATAAATGTGTCTTATACTTATAGTGGGTGAAGTCTGCAGTTAGTTGGCAGTTGCCCTTAGGGGAGTGAACGAGTGCACCTCAATTCAAGCTGTGCCATGCTTTCGGCGCCGCTATATGGGCGTCGGGTACTGTGGCGCCAGAGACAGAAATAGCGCGGTCTTGAAGCGGTCAGCTAAATGCGTCGGCGGACGTCTTTGGCAACTTTCTGCACAGCGCCACAAATAGGGCGCTCCCTTCACGAGGTGCTGCGAGGTCGCATATGGGAAGCGTTGTATGCTCTGCATGGTTCTTATTTCGTACGTATGCATTTGTGTGTATTTATAGGCTATATCTATGTGTCTGTGCGAGTATGTGTATATGCATGCATTTACCAGCATCATAAGACATTAGTTAGAAGCTTTTCTGCAAAATTCTTGTGCATTAGTCATTTTTTGTTTAAACTGTTGTGTATTCAGCAGCGACTGTGGGGCTAACTGATTGTATTGTCCCACGTGGTTTGGTAACTGCTACACTGCTGCCTGTTAAAATCGCACGACATGGCAGCGGCAAGCAAAACATATGAAACTGGAAGTTAGCATGAGGTGCGCTACATGGTTGGATACGCGAATGAATAACAATGTAGCAAAAATCACATGTGAATATTTGTTTGTAAGAGAATAGTTTTGTGCTTCGTGTAACAAGGAGCAATGTGTAGCAGCACGTGGAGCGCCTGACAACACTGGACGCGGATCACCGTTGTATATTACCACACGATGACCTCTGTTCTCATAACTGGTACTGGGTGTTTAATATTAAAGTGCAGTTACTCACAGAGGTCTAGAGTGGGCTGTAATTACCACATATGTCAGCGAAACTTGGTAGATACGCTAATGCTTTGATGCGGAACCGATTAATGAAAAAAAAAATTGTTCCAGTTTTGGCCACCAGGTGCGAATCTGGTTGTGTGAAGGCAAGAAAGACGTATAGAAATATGTCCGTACGTAACAGATTACGATCCAGAGGTTGGCATGGAAGGTTCAACAAGTGAGAAAAAAATAAAGTTGATTTTATTATTAACCGCCGCTTACACAATTTTTTCAGTATGAGCACCGGAGACGTCGATGAGATGCAGCATCATTAAAACGTGATCAACAGTTGCTGGCAGCAGATCCGGTGGAAACTGAGCAATGTATTCCTCTACACTGACCTTCAGGTATAGACCGAACGTGTCCCTGGTAAACGCATTATTTTAGATATCCTTAGAACTAAAAGAGTCACACGGGTTTAGATAAGGTGACCTCGCAGGCCGTGGATCTGGAAAACCTCCGGAGATTACACATTCGTGGAAGATTCCACTAATCACAACTATCACTGGAGGAGCGACATGAGGTGTTGCCCATTTTGCACGAAAACAGTGATTTCCACACTGATCCGCTCTTCCAAAGCAGGATTCAGTTATTGTACTAGGAGGTGTCGATAACATGCAGAGCGCACACATGACAGGGCGTCTAACTGTATTCTCTCCAAAGGAGAACGCACAGAGAGTAAAAGTGCTTGTGAATTAGAAAATACTGAAGGGAAAGATGAAAGCAACTTACTTCATCAGAATATCTCGGGGAAAAAATTTAAGTAAATGATGTGCCAGTCTATCTTTTTTTCTTCTTCTTTTTTTCCAAGATCTTAGCGGTTGGAAAGAAACTGAAGTAATATGTCTTTCTGAACACCGTATAACCATAGGGATAGAAATTCTTATTGCGAGTGGTTATAAATTAGTTGTTAATTCATGTAGACCCACTATGGATCAAGGGGAGTTGTCACATTCATTGCCGGCCGGTGTGGCCATGCGGTTCTAGGCGCTACAGTCTGGATCTGCGTGACCGCTACGGTCGCAGGTTCGAATCCTGCCTCGGGCATGGATGTGTGTGATGTCCTTAGGTCAGTTAGGTTTAAGTAGTTCTAAGTTCTAGGGGATTGAGTACCACAGATGTTAAGTCTCATAGTGCTCAGAGCAATTTGAACTATTTTTTTGAACCACATTCATTGAAAAACAATACAAAAATGAAGAAAGAAGTAAATTCTGTATATCTCAGGATACGTACGCTTGTGAGTTAATACTGGGAAATGTAAAAGTTGTTGTTGTTACATTACACAGGTGTCCACTGAATAATTGGAGGATTTTCATGAAATATTTTGATGGTTTATTTTGCTGTGTCAGATACAAAGCAAAGAAGGGATTATTAATTTGTAGAGATTTTAACGTAAATTTCTTGAAGGGATCTGACATGAAAAATCTAGAGGCGCTGATAGTCACTTCCCTGCCCGCATTGTTCAAGACCCTCGTAGATAATGTATCCATACTATAAGCGAAAGATAAAGGAACGGATGCCTGTCATGTGATCGTAATGCACAGTTAATGACATTACATAACTCCACGTACTGTTCAGAAAGATTGAAAGAAAACAGTGAAAATTAAATGGCACCAATCACTATGGGACTTAACATCTGAGGTCATCAGTCGCCTAGACTTAGAACTACTTAAACCTAACCAACCTACCGAGCGAAGTGGCGCAGTGGTTAGCACACTGGACTCGCATTCGGGAGGACGACGGTTCAATCCCGTCTCCGGCCATCCTGATTTAGGTTTTCCGTGATTTCTCTAAATCGCTTCAGGCAAATGCCGGGATGGTTCCTTTGAAAGGGCACGGCCGATTTCCTTCCCCATCCTTCCCTCATCCGAGCTTGCGCTCCGTCTCTAATGACCTCGTTGTCGACGGGTCGTTAAACACTAGTCTCCTCCTCCTCCTAACCAACCTAAGGACATCACACACATCCATGCCCGAGGCAGGATTCGAACCTGCGACCGTTGCAGCAGCGCGGTTCCGGAACCTTTCGGCCACAGCGGCCGGCGAAAACAGTGAAGCTGATTGAGAAAACTACTGAAGATTTCAATGAAGCTTAGAGCTTATGACTAATGACATTACATGTCTCCTCGTACAGTTCAGAAACATTCAAAGAAAACAGTGAAGCTGATTGAGAAAACTACTGAAGATTTCAAATGAAGCTTAGAGCGACATAAACATCGTGAAAAAGTTGGCGTATTTGTGTCGCTCTCCTACACCCGACCCGTCAATCCATAAGACTCAACGGAACTAGGAGAACCTCTGAAGATATGCAACGAAGCTCAGGGCAAACGCTGAGAGCGAAAAGTTCCATGTACCACGACCATTAAGACCGAAATATTCACCAATAATTGAGATAACCGATCGCGAAAGTCTTGATTAGATGAAATCCGCTATCATTCCACTAAGTTCATAGTTAAGTTCCAATAACTAATCGCTTTCAGTTTATTAAGAAAATAACTCTGCCTCTTCAGTTCTTATAATTTTAACTTTGTTAGACATCTTGAACAGTTTGTCAAATATTATGGGGTGTGAACATTACATCGCTTGGTGACTGCATGTGTTTCAGTATAAAACTGACGTTCTGGAATATGTTTATGTCCAACAGTATTGTACCTGCACAATGAATACGTGAAGTTTATGGCCCTCACGTGCTTACATTTCTCCAAGAATATTGAGCGGTCTCTACAGGATCTATTTTACCGACTGTTCATGCTTTGGATACAAGGCGGAGAGCTGTGACAGGATAAAGCGCGCAGTTGCCCTCAGACAACAGAAGCTCACGTTTCTTTCGTGGAAGCCAGAGCGGAAGTAATGTCCAGTGAGCGATTCGTCATGTGACGTCACACAGAATATCTGCCCCACCCACCTGTCACCACCAGGCAGCGCTCACATCCTAGCGCATTATGATCTCAGTTTTTAATTTTCGTTACAAGGAATGAGAACAGTCATTTAATTAAAACTATAGGATCTCACTCTTTTAGAGAACAATTCATAAACTGTTGCTTGTCGTACATATCCGCTCCACCCTGACTTCAACTGTGTAACGTTTGATAAATTTTCTAGAAATAGAGGACGCTATCATCTACAGTCTACTTACTGGATTGGATTAAAAAAAAGAAAAAAAACTGTATTGTGTAACTTACATTTGAACATTGCTTTCCCTTAAGCACGAGTAACGTGCCTTCTGTACCATTCCACTCGGTACTCAGCAAGTAAGAAGTTTTTAATTTGAACTCGCATCTGAAATCAAAAGACAATTGACAGAAATTCAGATCGGTGGCCAATGTCACGTCTCATTGTTCCTTCACTCAAGAAGTTGCAACAGTTAGCCAGAAGAGTTCGTAGATCTCACTGTTATCATCGTCATCAACATAATCATCAACCATTTAAAACACATTTTTGGCTAAATGAGATGGCAGTCCTCAGAGATAAGCTGCTTGATGATCCTACGTGGTTCTTGACATTGTCTACTCGCCTTCAATTACGTCATCGTGTCGGTCTTCCCTTCTCTCTTGGAACCTAGCAAAGAAATTCTTTGGTTTCATCATTCACTCGCCTGGCTATATGGTCCGCCGCAACCGTTTCATTTTCATTGCAATTCTAATTATTTTTCCACTCCAGTATGTCCCTAATCCATGTGTTTATTTTTCCTATATCTTCATCTAACTCCCAATATATACTTCTCCATTATTCTCCTAACAACCCTCAGTTTCTGAGTATTTTTCGTTAAAAATCTCGCTCCCATTAGTCTGAACTCATAACACACACTAGTTATAAATGTCCCGTCGTATCCACAACAAACTTATTTTCCACAAAAACTTTTTAGGGTGTAGATGATATAAAGATATAAAGTGACGTATAATGGTACATTATGATTCGTTAATCTGTGCCTGTCCGAGACTCGAACCCAAATTTTCTGCTTTACTTGAGCGGTTGGCTTAACCGTCGTGCCCTTCAGAGTTCGCTTTTCATACGATCCAAATTCCCAACTTCTCGCACAGTACATATGTAGCCTCCGCTGTCGGTTATCATAATTGCTTGCAGCTTGATCTGGTTCCTGCAACAGATAGGAAGTGTCCAGAATGAGATTTTCACTCTGCAGCGGAGTGTGCGCCGATATGAAAATTCCTGGAAGATTAAAACTGTGTGCCAGACCGAGACTCGAACTCGGGACCTTTGCCTTTCGCGGGCAAGTGCTTTACCAACTGAGCTACCCAAGCGCGACTTACGACCCGTCCTCACAGCTTTAATTCTGCCAGTACCTCGTCTCCTACCTTCCACACAGTTTTAATCTGTCAGGAAGTTTTATATCGGCGCACACTCCGCTGCAGAGTGAAAATCTCACTCTGAAAACATCGCTCGGCCTGTGGCTAAGCCACGTTTCCGCAATATCTTTTATTCCAGGAGTGCTAGTTCTGCATATTTTGCAGAAGAGCTTCTGTGAAGTTTGGAAGGTAGGAGACGAAGTACTGGCAGAATTAAAGCTGTGAGGACGGGTCGTGAATCGTGCTTGGGTAACTCAGTTGGTAGAGCACTTGCCCGCGAAAGGCAAAGTCCCGAGTTCGAGTCTCGGTCTGGCACATAGTTTTAATCTGCCAGGAAGTTTCAGATAGGATGTGGTGTGCGTCCGCACCTAAGGTGTCATCATTAACAGTCAACAATGATACCGTCATTGCGGATGCACACCACATACGATCTCTTGCGGGAACCAGATCAAGCTGCAAGCAATTAGGATAATGGGCAGTGTACGCTACATATGCAGCTTGCAGCAAATTGAAAATTTGGGTTGGACGGAAAGTGTACGTTGTTAGCCGTCCGCCGGCCGGTGTGGCCGAGCGGTTCTAGACGCTTTAGTCTGGAACCGCGTGACCGCTACGGTCGCAGGTTCGAATCCTGCCTCGGGCATGGATGTGTGTGATGTTCTTAGGTTAGTTAGGTTTAAGTAGTTCTAAGTTCTAGGGGACTGATGACCATAGATGTTAAGTCCCATAGTGCTCAGAACCATTTGGTAGCCGAACAGTTAAAACGACAGCGTAAAGCGGGAAATCAAGGTTGAAATCCCGGTTCGGCACAAATTTTCACCTGTCGCCATTGGATTTATTTCACTGTCTGATTGCGGCTGAGGTCTTTCTCTTTCTTCGTGTGCATATATGGGCACTGAGTCAAAAATGGCGTCTGTTCCTTTGCACACGTTTGAAAGAACAGACATCACTCATACAGGATGTTCGGCTTATAAGTGGAGAGATTTTTATTGGAGAGCGAGGACAGTGTGGGAACTTCATTACATCAGTATTTACTTCATTTTCAGACCAATAATTATAGTTATTAGGAGTAGTATGTTTTTAGATTGGGTAGTACATCCTAGTATGTGTTTCTAGAGCGGAGCCATTGGAGCTTATTTTCCCTTGGGAAGCAGATTGGGTGTTGAAGTGTGGATGTATGGACACAAAATGATTAGTCTAAACTGACAGTTGTAGTCAACTAATTGGTGCAGTTACGTCTGTGCAGATAACATCAGGCATACATTGTGTGACGTGTTTATGGGAAGAAATGCAGAGAAAAACAGTTATCACACTGATGGGGATACATACAGGCATTAAGGTACCAATGATCACAATATCAGCACTTATACCCCTAACACCCTATGTATTTTTTACTTCTGTTTCTTTTTCTGTGCATGCAATAGCTATCTCTATTCTGTTAAATACAAAAATTAATGAACCTATTCTATAATTACATTGTTAATTTGTAATACTTTTTCAGTGGGATGGTTACACATTATATCATTATTATTGTAACTGCATGCCAAGCCTACTTGCAAACTTGTTCCCGCGAATCTTTCCATTCGCTGTTGAGGTTTATCTGGGCTAGAAGCCATCTGTGCCATAGCATCCGCAAAGCAAAAGAGGTTCAGGTAAGTTCCATTAACACCTATCCCTTCTTCATTTTCCCATGTCAAGGACTTGAAAAGTTCCTCCGCTTCTTACACATTACAATAGTTTAGGGTCTGTTACATCCAATCTTTCGTTAACACTGCAAATTAGGTCGCCAGACTGTTTTCCACTTTGCACGGACGGATCGAAAATAAAAGGTGAAAGTCATGTAGGACATGCCTTGTGGTGTAACTTTTTTCAAGAAGAAAACTGTTGGAGATTCCTCGACAACTTCTATATTTACAACCAGAAGCATTGCGATAATATAAGAATCCTAGTAATAAATTAAGAAAATCGTAGCAATAAAACTGACTCGATATTTGTAGTGAAAGGTCTGGGAGCTAGGAACTGGCCCGGGACAGAGACAAGGGCGAAGAGACAGGGGCAAAGGTGACCGCACCCCCTCCCCGAAGCTCTCTTGCAAAGGAAAAAAATTTAGTGGTCTATTTAGGCGTTTTTCTTTCAAAAAACTAATTTAAAGATCGGTATTACGCAGATTTTTAACAGGGTAGGAACTGGAACTTTATTATGTCTACTTACAAGCGCCTTTCGTCTTCAAAAAATATTAAAAATAGTTCATACACTCCGGTTTGGCTCCCCCTACAAACTATCAAATGGCCGCTCTTGGACAGAGAACAACATTATTCATGTAGTATAGGAGCTAATAGAGTGTAGCAGTGCAATCAGACAATTGTAGCTGTCTCGGGTAAAAACGACAGTGCTATAACCAACGATAAGAAGCAGAGGTTGAAAATGCCGCTTCAGTTGTAAGCTTCTTTAAATTTTCCAGTGCTAAAACCACGGCCGAAACAGGTCGTGGTTTAAGCGTTCGAAAACAAGAAGAACCTTACAACCTTTCAACCTCTGCTATAATGCTCAGTTGCGGCTGTTCCTCCAGCTGGATTGTTTTTCAATGATAAGAAGGCTGATCATTTGGCAACAGAGGATTATGCCTTCATGTTAACTCACTATATAAGTAATTTTATACCTGTCTGGGTTCGAGAATCGAGAACGAGTTGCAAGAACAATAGATCACGTCTAATTTTTTTCGGGGAAGGCACTACACGGAGGTACAACCTACCGTTCTGACCAATACTCGGTTTAGAGACCACAGATTGCGAAAACTAACCATGAAACGACTTTCAGGATGACAGTAGGACATGGATAGTTTTTGTCTCACCTGTATAGAATAAACGTCAGTGCAGCGCTACATTATAGCTGTAACATGAATCGGTCAAAGCTCATTTGCTTTTGTTTTGCAGCAAGTACGAAGTTGCGAGTAAAATATTTGTGCAGCAGTTGAGTTCATGACGTATCCAAGTCTCGCAGAACATTATTTCACTTTTCAGTGAGAGCAAACATTGAATACATATCGAAAACACTACTCCTTGAATTTGACTGTAATTTCATTTGTAGCTGTAGTATCTCTGAAGATGGTATTCTGTAAAGTTTTAACATATTTTCATATGTCTGTGTATTAACGTGTTTTAATGGCTTTCGAGTATTCTAGCTGATCCTCTGAGATTTGTCTGTTCTGAAAATTTGATCTGAAAAATGTAATGTATCTCATTTTGAAGATAAGCACGATATTGTTTATGTCTGGGGAGTTTGGTAGCCAGCGGAAGTGTCTATACTCAGAAGTGTCTTCCTGGAACCACTCTGTAGCAATTCTGGACGTGTGGGGTTTTGCAGTGTCCTGCTGGAAATGCCAAAGTCGGTCGGAATACACAATGGACATGAATGGATGCAGGTGATCAGACAGGATGCTTACGTATGTGTCACCTCTCAGAGTCGTATCTAGACGTACCAGGGGCTCCATATCACTCCAACCGCACACGTTCCACACCATTACAGAGCTTTCACCAGCTTGAACAGTCCCCTGCTGACATGCATGATCCATGGATTCATGAGGTTGTCTCCATACCCGTACACGTCCATCCGCTCGATACAATTTGAAACGAGACTCGTCCGATCAGGCAACATGTTTTCCGTCATTAACAGTACAATGTCGGCGTTGATGGGTCCAGGCGAGGCGTAAAGTTTTGTGTCGTGCAGTCATCAAGGATACACGAGTTGGCCTTCGGTTCCGAAAGCGCATATCGATGATATTTCATTGAATGGTTCACACGCTGACACTTGTTGATGCTCCAGCATTGAAATCTGCATCAATCTGCGGAAGGGTTGCACTTCTGTCATGCTGAATGATTCTCTTCAGTCATCGTTGGTACCGTTTTTGCAGGATCTGTTTCCAGTTGAAGCGATGTAGGAGATTCGATGTTTTACCGGATTCCTGATATTTACGGTACACTCGTGAAATGGAAAATCCTCACTTCGTCGTTATTTCGGAGATGCTGTGTCCCATCGATCGTGAGCTGACCATAACACTACGTTCAGGCTCACGTAAATCTTGATAAACTTCCATTGTAGCAGCAGTAACTGATCTAACTACTGCACCAGATACTCGTTGTATATAGGCGATGCCGACCGCAGCGCCGTATTCTGCCTGTTTCCATATCTGTGTATATGAATGCACATGCCTTTACCAGTTATTTGGCGCTTCGGCGTATAAACGGGCAATGCATTGGTGGAGCTGTCTTTTGTATTTATGTTATACATGTGAAAAGGCAATTATGTGATTAAGATTGCGCGCGGAATGATAGATGGAGCTAGACGCATGGAACATTCCATTTCGGAAATCGTTAGGGAATGCAGTAAAGAGATCCACAGTGTAAAGAGTATGCCGAAATACCAAATCTGGGGTATGAACTCTCACATTGGACTACCCACTGACCGGCGGCCTTCAGTTAACGGCCAGAGCAGCTACGTTTTCGCAGAGTTGTCAGTGCTAATAGGGAAACAACACTGCGCGAAATAACCACTGACATCAATGTGGAACGTACGACGCACTTATCCGTTAGGACAGTGTTGCGAAATTTAGCCTTTGGTAATAGCACGACATCGCCCGCAGTGCCTCCCCTGAGGTCGTGACTAGGTTGGTTGGACCCTAGGCGACTGAAAAACCGTGGCCTGGTTAGATGAGTCCGGATTTCAGTTGCTAAGAACTGATGGTAGGTGGCGCAGACCCGACGAAGTCAAGGATCCAAGTTGTCAACAAGGCATTGTGCAAGCTGCTGGTGGCTCAATAATGGTGTGGGCTGTGTTTACGTGGAATGGACTGGGTCCTCTGGTCCAACTAATCGATCATTGACTGGAAATGATTGTTTTCGGCCACTTGAAGATCACTTGCAGCCATTCATGGAGGCTGACAAATTCACCATGTCACTGGGCCATATTTTTGGGACATAATCTAGACGTCAGTTCGTGCACAAAATCTGCACCGGCAATTATGTATGGCTATAGAGACAGCATAGCTCAATATTTCTGCACGGGACTTCCAACGACCTCTTTAGTGCATAACATGTCGAGCAGCTTGCACTGCACAGGCCAACATGAAGTCGGCAACATATCAGGAGATATCCCATGACTTTAGTCCTCAGTGCATGGTTCGTATTTGCTTGTTGAACCTAGTTGCCTCAACGCGTCTGCTGAAATCCGGCGTGACGCTGTAATGTGTATCACTGAACAAACCAGAGAACAACTGTGCATTTGTCTCTCGTTTTATAACACGAAGGGAAGTGACAGTTTTTCAAGAATTCATAGAAAAGCAAGCGAAAACAGCAACCAAAAAAACATGCCGCAATATCTTGGCACAGCATGCATTGTTTCATAGCTGAGATGAAACCCCACGTGTTAGTTAAATTTAATAAGTTAAAATATTCCATCACCGGCCATTCGTTCTACTTGAAAATGGGAAAAGTCCTTAACGAGAGGTTACACAAACAGTGTGAATACCTTTATTGCGCGGTTACATTTTAAAACCACCAATCAAAACCATAGCTGGTGAAGGTGAAGACCGCAGCCAGTGCTAACCCACTTTATAGATGTTTCTTATTTACATACTCTTCCAAGTGGTTAAATGGTTCAAATTGCTCTGAGCACTATGGGACTCAACTGCTGTGGTCATCAGTCCTCTAGAACTTAGAACTACTTAAACCTAACTAACCTAAGGACATCACACACATCCATGTCCGAGGCAGGATTCGAACCTGCGACCGTAGCAGTCGCACGGTTCCGGACTGCGCGCCTAGAACCGCGAGGCCACCGCGGCCGGCACTCTTCCAAGTACGTATAACACTACGGTGATGCTCCTTGTCGCAAAACTACCACTCCGGCATGAATTTTGATAATTTCTCAAAGTAGCTACATTTTCAATTTGACTTTTATTTGCCCGTTGATCTCTCAAGATCAACTTTTCACCCATACACCAGCGTTGATCGACCTGTAATGCCATAATGTTTTTTCAAACGCGTGATGTAAACTACACTGTGCCCGTTTGTCTGCGATGTTAACTGGCTACAGCTTGACTATTAAATCAGATGCGCTAAAAGTACCATAACGTCATTAATTTGTTAAGGTAATACGGTTTACTGATATGGACAAAACTGCATTGCTACACACTGACAAATATCGCTTACCGACTAAACATCTGCGCTGATTGGCTGTCATTTTATGGCTATTGCTCCAGAACTGTGAATTTCCTATCTTTGGCTACTTGGAGAATTTTGTTCGTTCCGATGAACCCTGCAGCACTCTGACCTTATCATCAGGTCAATATCTTGTGGCAAAAGGTCCATCGCTAGCGCTTCGATATTTCCATTTTTAGAATCCCGTATCTCACTCGCTAAAAATAGAACCCTAATAGGATCACTTTGTTGACCGTCTTTCTGCCTGTCTGTCATGATCCTTTTTCTCAGGGACGGTTAGAGGCATTAACTTGAAATTTATGTCACATACTGACCACTACAGTCCCTTGACGATAAACAAATTTAAGCTTCGAAAGCAATGCAATCAAAATATTGCGAAAATTGACAACTGACCCTAAAGTTCAGTAGGGAACCGCGCGCCTGCTACGGTCGCAAGTTCGAATCCTGCCTCGAGCATGGTTGTGTGTTATGTCCTTACGTTAGTTAGGTTTAAGTAGTTCTACGTCTAGGGGACTGATGACCTCAGATAATTCCCATAGTGCTTGGGGCCATTTTTCCTTTTTTACACTAAAGAATGAAAAGTGTGAAGTCATCAACAAGAGTGCAAAAAAGAATCCGTTAAACTTGGGTTACACGATAACTCAGTCAAGTAAAAAGGCCGTAAATTCAACTAAATATCTAGGAATTACAATTAGGAATAACTTAAATTGGAAACAACACATAGAAAATGTTGTGGGGAAGAAAGGCGTTTGTCGTTGCAGTGGAATCTTCTCGCGAAGTTTCAAACATCAACTTTCTTCTCCGAATGCGAAAATATTTTACCTATCCCGACATACATAGGGAGAACCGACTATCATAATAAAATACAGGAAATCAATGATCGCGCGGAAATATATTAGTGTTCGTTTCTTCCGCGCGCTGTTCGAGATTGGAATAATACAGTGTTAGTGTGAAAGTGGTTCATTGAACCCTCTGCTAGGCACTTAAGTGTGATTTGCAGAGTATCCATGTGGATGTAAGGTCATATTTTGATACTCGCAAACTCACTCATAAAAACCTAAAGATGAAGCCTCTAAATTGAAGCGCCAAAGAAATTGGTATAGGCATGCGTATTCACATACAGATATATGTAAACAGGCACAATACGACGCTGCGGTTGGCATCGGCTATATAAGACAACAAGTGTCTTGTGCAGCTCTTATCGGTTACTGCTGCTACGGTGGAAGGTTATCAAGATTTAAGTGAGTTTGAACGTGCTGTTATAGTCGGCGCGCGAGCGATGGGACACAGCGTCTCCGAGGTAGCGATAAAATGGGGATTTTTCCGTACGACCTATTTCACGAGTGTACCGTGGATATCAGGAATCCGGTAAAACATCAAAAATCCGTCATCGCTGCGGCCGGAAAAAGATCCTGCAAGAACGGGACTAATGATGACCGAAGAGAATCGTTCAACGTGACACACGTGCAACCCTTCCGCGATTTGCTGCAGATTTCAGTGCTGGAACATCAAGTGTCAGCGTGTGTACCTTTTAGTGAAATGTCATCGATATGGGATTTCGGAGCCGAAGGCCCACTCGTGTACCCTTGATGACTACACGACACAAAACTTTACACCTCACCTGGACCCATCAACACCGACATTGGTCTCTTGATGACTGGAAACATGTTGCCTGTTCGGACGAGTTTCGTTACAAATTGTATCGAGCGGATGGAAGTATACGGGTATGGAGACAACCTCATGAATTCATTGACCCTGCATGTCAGTAGGGGACTGTTCAAGCTGATGGAAACTCTGTAATGGTGTTGGGCGTGTGCAGTTGGAGTGATATGGAACCCATGATACGTCTTGATACGGCCCTGACAGGTGACACGTAAGCATCCTGGCTGATCACCTGCAACCATTCATGTCCTTTGTGCATTCCGACGGACTTTGGCATTTCCTGCAGGACAATGCGACACCCCACACGTCCAGAATTGCTACGGAGTAGCTCCAGGAGTGCTATTCTGAGTTTAAACGCATCCACTGTCCACCAATCTCCCCAGACATTAACATTATTGAGCATATCTGGGATGCCTTGCAACGTACTGTTCAGAAGAGAACTCCACCTCCTCGCACTCTTACGGATTTGTGGACAGCCCTCCAGGATTTTTGGAGTCAATTCCCTTCAGCACTACTTCAGACATTAGTCGAGTCCACGCCACTTCGTCTTGCAGCACTTATGCGCGTTCGCAGGGCTCCTAACGATATTAGGCAGGTGTACCAGTTACTTTGCTCCTCGATGTACGTACATAATTAAGTCCAATGCTCATTTGTACGTTTTTTTTATTTCCAATACCTACTCCGTCATCAAAGTTTTACATAATGGTTCAAACGGCTCTGAGCACTATGGGACTTAACATCTATGGTCATCAGTCCCCTAGAACTTAGAACTACTTAAACCTAACTAACCTAAGGATGTCACACACATCCATGCCCGAGGCAGGATTCGAACCTGCGACCGTAGCGGTCGCGCGGCTTCGGACTGAGCGCCTAGAACCGCTAGACCACCGCGGCCGGCAGCGTTTTACATATTTACAAGTGGCTTTCCGTTTTGAGCTGGTGAAACAGTTGTACCTGACAGAAATTATGTCTTTATTTAATGCAGAATGAATGAGATCAATTAAAAACAAACTGCGGCTCTATGGAATACCTGCATCTTGTGCGAAACTGCTTAACTGGAGGCCCATGGTGAAATTTCTTGATTTTTCTTGTACATAAAGCGCCACAACCGTAAGAAGAAGACTGAAAATAAAGAGTCAATGCTTTAAGCCAGTATTTAGAAGTGTAGCTTATTCGCTGTCTATCTTTTCGTTTCGTGTATGATTTGGTTGCGTGATTTTGTGCCTGAAGATTTCTAAATATTCTGGGATGTCCAGTTTTCGGCTTTTGTCTTGTATATGTAAGATCTCCAGGTCATTTTCAATACTGTCAACAGTGTGCCCAGTTTCAAGTAAATGGGCAGCTACCGCCGTTTTATTTGCTTGTTGCAGGCCAAAGGCTGCAAGATGTTCGTTAAGCCTCACTCCAAAATTTCCGCCACTTTGACCTATGTAGAAATGGTCGCAGTTTTGGCAGTTGATCTGATAAGCTCTATAATTTGCCAGTTTTTCTGTGTTGTTTTAGTTTCTTTTGCAGTTGGAATGACTGTGTATTTGTTATACGAAAACTAATATTTACATTGAATTCCGTGAAAATATGAGCTATGTATTTTACATGAGAACTTGCTAAAGTAGTGTATCTTCTTGTTGCAGTCAGTGGCGTGCCATGTTATAGCCGCTATGCCATTTTTCTACAGTATTTTGATAAATGGAAAATATTGTCTGTGAAGAGCATCCATTATTTTTTGCAACTGCTTAATACAGCTGTAGAACTTATAACCTAGTCGTGGACGTTATGAGTAATTTCAAAGTTATTCGTAGGCCAGATGTCGGGCTAAAGCCAATAATTTGAAGGTATGAGTGATATTGTCCAAAGGGTCGATTCCATCGTAATTAAATCATTTCAGAATGTAACAACTGCCTCGAGCTTGCACCATGATTTGCATGCATTTCACTAGGAAAGTTCACTTAGCTCGACGCTGGACACAGCGCTATCTGGTAATGCTGAAATGTCATTTTTCCCCTTGGACCACACTGCAGCGCACTCACTGAGGTCAGTATGACGCCGAGCAAGCAAGAACTCAGATCAGTTCATAAACTCATCCGAAGGAGTCAACATCATAGTATAGGACCAACGAATTATTATGTTACCAGTGAGCTAATATTGTTGTAAATGTCGACTATTGTACCTGAAGAGAACAGTACGTTACTTAGTGCATCAAATGACAGTTGTAAATCATCAAGCAGTCCTGGGCAAAAGAACTGTGTCAAAGTTAAGTACGGGAGGGCCGTTCAATAACTAATGCAACACTTTTTTTTTTACTCGGTCAATCTTGGTTGAAAAAATGCAGAGTATGTTGTGATACGTTGTGGAATATTACTGCTTCAGCCCCTTTAGTTTTATGAAGTTCTGATTGTTGGTGGAACTACACGTAGTCTTCAAAGTGGCGTCTGTAACGGAGATGCGTTTTACGCACGGAATCGTCATTGCGTTTCTGTTGGCGGGAAATCAGAGCGTCGCAGACATTCAGAGGCGCTTGTAGACTGTCTACGGAGACCTGGCAGTGAAAGGGGCTCTGTGGGTCCTTGGCCGAGACGTCGGTCATCATCGCAGCAGAGGTTGCACAGACCTCTCCGATCTCCAGCATTCCAGCAGATCGCGAAAGCTCTGACCCCTGCAGTGTTGGAACGTGCGAATATTCTCATTCAAGGTGATCGACAGACCTCAATCAAACACATCGCTGTACAACTGGACTTCTCTGTTGGTAGCGCTGACACACCCATTCACGAGTTGGGGTATTCAAAGGTGTATGTCTACTGGTTTCCTCGCCACCCAAGACCATAAAGAGCAGAGCAACGGAGGACCATCTTTGCGGATTTGTTTGCCTGTTACAAGGCACAATTTTTTGTCGAACAACTTCACAGTTAGAGAATATGTGTGGTGTCATGTCAGTAATTGCAAAATCGAGTCAAATTTATAAAGAACTTGGTAATATTAGCGTAGTTATCAGTATGATTTTGCACCCCGTATGGCTTGTATGCATGAACTGAACAAGGTTTCATCGCTTTGAACGAGAAGCAAAATGGCAACCTATGGAGTGGCCCACACATCCACTCCTCCGAAGAAAAAGTAGACAGCCGCGCCGTCAACCAGTAAAGTCATGGCGACGGTCAACTGGGACACTGAAGTGTTTATTTCGTGTGATGTCCTCCTTCATGGTGCAACAATCAACTCTGAAGTTAAAAGTGGTACCCTCATGAAGACTGAGAAACATGAGCGTGTTCGTCCCCACAAAAATGCTAACAACGGACATCGCCTTCTCCATGACAACGCATGGCCTCAAGCAAGTCTGTGCACACGAGTGGAGCTCACAAAACTTCATTTGACTGCTCTTCCTCATCCACCATACAGCCCGGATCACGCACCTTCCGACTTTCATATATGTTCCCCTACGAGGGATGCACTCCACGGGAAGCAGTACATGGGTGATAGGGAGGTTATTGATGCAGCAAGACGTTGGCTCCGACGTCGATCAATAGAGTGGTACCACGCGGGCATACAGCCCCTCCAAGTAAGGTGGCGTAAGACCGTCGCACTGAACGGAGATGGCGTTGAAAATACGATTTTGTAGCCAATATGGTGGAGAATAATACGGTGTACTCTAGCCCTGAATAAAGACACCTTGAAGTAACAAAACAAGTAGTGCTTCACTTATTGAACGCCCCTCGTAAGTGTTTTATTTATTAATGTAATAAAGTGAACAAGTACTTCATTTGTTCTAGTTTGATGGGCCTTCTCCCAGAGTAGTCAAAGAACCCATATTTACGGCCGAATGAAAGTAGTTTCGTCTGGTCAGAACAGTAAGAGCTATGAGGCCTTCTTCTTCTTCTTCTTCTTCGATACTAGAAATAAATGTCCTCTACTGCGAGCTCTTTGCTTTCCATGTTTTGGGAGGAGGTAGTATGGATCGAAATAGGAAAAGATTGTCCAGTAAACATGGACTCTAAAATGCATGCCTTAAGAACTATGAACACGTGTGAAGTAGAAGATATATATTTCACAGTAGTGAAGATAAACAAGTCTCACAGCTTTTAAGGTATGCGTTTGTTTACTCCATTTCTTTTCCTTCGAATGATCGATACTGTCATATCTCTGAATATTGACCATTCCTTTTGGGACACCCTGTATGTAAACGAATGTCTCAATTCTCCCCTGAATTAAGATCCCCTCTGATGCAGCTGTTTCACCTAAAAGTGCTTTAAAAAAAGGATCCAGATGAATGTTGCACTGTGTCTGACGATCACGTGAAAGGCGCGTGTGTTTTTGTTTTGATTCTGTCAATCCCTGCATCCTGTTCACGTGATGTTCCGACGTGCGACGCAGATGGACGCACCCGAGGGAAGTAAGGCCAACTCAGTGTGGTCGAACAGTAGCAGCAAAGGTATAGACGATCAATGACGTGGGAGTGTCCGGAAAAGTATTGATAAAATTGGAAGAATGAAGGCTTTCACGACAGGATGGCGTTGCTGTTAGTAAACCTTTCGGAATATAAGACCGTGATCCACGAAATTCTTCTGTTCCTAACGTTTCGTCCACAGCTATATTGGTCATCTTCAGAGGCGTTGCTCCTCCATTGAATCTTGCAGACTGTGGGCAAGACTTAACGGAGGAGCAACGCCTCTGAAGATGACCAGTGCAGGTATGGACGAAACGTTAGGAACAGAAGAGTTTTGTGGACCACAACCATATATCCCTAAAGCTTTACCAGCAGCACTGATAAAATTAACATCTGGGATAGAATATCGAGGATGCAAGAACGACGCGAGTGTTGCAAGTAAAAAAAAATTAAGTAGTTTAATTTGATAAAGTGTCTGACATGATTAGCCAGAGCTGAGGTATCGGTACTTCTTTTGTATACTACCTGAAAAAAAGAATCGTTTACCCAGAAGGGGAGGAGAAACAGTTCGAGAGGATATGTGATGTTACGTCAGTGATTGCAAAATCCAGTCAGATTCGTAAATAACTTCGTAGTATTAGCGTAGTTATCAGTATAATGTTGCACCCCATCTGGGTTTTATGAAGAGTGTCGTAAAGCTGTTGTATATACCTAATGGCTCCCCACACCAAGATGCCAGGAGCAATTCCACTGTGCTTCTCCAGAACATTGGAAGAATGAGACCTCTGCCCATTTCGCTGCTGTACCCACCAAAGATGGTCATCCGGGGTAATGAAGAACCACGATTCATCGCTGAACATAAAGCGACACATCCATTAGCAGTCCTTGCTCTCCGGTCGCGATACAACTGCAAGCGTGGATGGTATGTTCTGGTGTTATTGACAGTCTACATATGAGATGGTGATTCCCTATACCAGCTGCTGCTAGTCTCCGACCAATGTTCTGAGGTGCCATAGAAAGTCACAGGAAGTCCATTATTTGTTCTCCTATGGCAAGTGCAGATGTGAAGGGGTTGCGTTGTGCTTAATGCACAGTACGGTGACCCTTCCTTGTGGTGGCCAGATATGGTCGACTGGAACCATATCTGACAGTATGCGTGCCCTTACAGTATGCAGGCCATCCGACCAAGGTCACTTTCGAATGGCCCACAAATCTGGATATTACACGATTTGACCAGCTGGTCAAATAGAAACCCCACAGTGAGGCCGCTTTCAAACTCTGTCGAGTGCTGATAACACTGTCCCATCCTACTCTGCAACACACTTATCTTTCAAACTGATCATTCAATATCTGACGTTGTTCACGCCCCTTATGTACCCTACCAGTCCTGGTAACAACACTAAACACGAACAACACTAATGCACTCTGGTGACCGTTATTCCTGTGTCAGAGAATTGCACCTCTCATCATTTACATTCCCACCGACGATGTGTATGTGTTCGAAGTTACACTATCTTCCGATCGTGTCTTCCGGGTACTTCACTGTTTGTCTCAGGCTGTTTTGGTTGGTTGATTCGGGAGAGAGGACCAACCAGAGTGGTCATTGGCACCATCGGATTAGGGAAGGAAGTCCGCCTTGTCCTTTCAAAGGAACCATCCCGGCATTTGCCTGAAGCGATTTAGTGAAATCAGGATGGCTGGACGCGGGTTTATACCGCCGTGCTCCCGAACGCGAGTCCAGTGTGCTAACCACTGCGCCACCTCGCTCGGTGAGGCTGTGTACATCAACAGTAGGTGCCGACAAACAACGTGAGAAAAGTGATTCTTCAATTCCTACCGGCGTATTTCTTGCCTGAACAGTCCTCGGGTGTACTGCCGGTCCATAGTGTGCAACGGGCACAATATTTCGGCTATCAAACATGTCGCCATCGTCATGTGCGCTGACACTATGGACCGGCAGTACTTCCGAGGGCTGTTCGAGCAACGGGAAAAATAATAATTTACTACCCAAAACGAATAATACGAGAGGCGTACAATATGTAATGCACCACACTTTTTTTTCCTTGGCCACGAAAAAAATGAAAAGTTTGTCGTGGGGCTTAGTGGAACATTCCGCTTCAGTCCCTTGAACTTTATAAAGTTTAGATAGGTGGTGACGTTATATGTAGCGTCCAAAATGGTGTCTGTACCGGAGGTGCATTCCAAGCAGAGAGCTGTCGTTTTCTTTAGGCGGAAAACTAGAGCATCGCAGATATCCATAGGCGCTTGCAGAATGTCTACGGAGGGGTGGCAGTGAACAAAAGTGCGCCAAGTCGTTGAGTGAGACGTTTGTCATCAACGCAACAGTGTCGCGCAAACAGCCAGGATCTCGCACCTTCCGACTTCCATCTCTTTGGCCCAATTAGGATGCACTCCGCACAAAGCATTGCGTGGATGATGGGGAGGTTATTGGTGCATACAGGTATACTGGCGCTCCCAGTAAGGTGGCGTAAGGCGGTCACGTTAAACGGAGATTTATGATAAAAAGTAGGATGCTGTAATGAAAATAGTGGTGAATAGTAAGGTGGTTAATAAAACAAATTAGCTTTCAGAATAAAAATGTGTTATATTACTTATTGAGCGCCACTCGTGTTAGGTCCTTCTTTCATTTCATCTTTCTCGCACAAAACGTCATCGCGCAAGGAGCAGTGCACACAACCAGGCTTCGTCGCCATCTGAAACAGAGCGCGCTATAGACGTATTCCGGAAGCCTGCTTCTTCAGCGTCGAAGGAGACTACGACACACTTTTAACATAAAGACTGTGAGAGTGCATGCTAAAGTGTAAATATTGCAAGTCGCACATTCATTCAGTTACATTTCATTTTATAGTCATGTTAGATAATACAAAATTAAAACTGTGAAAGACTTCAATCACTCTACCTATCATATGCCATATGATCATTTCAATTTCTTATTTTATTTTATGTTTATTTATTTATTTATTTATTTTTCGCACTGTGAGCTCTCACCTACCCGAAGTCCTTGTTGAGGGGTTTGAGGTTTTCGGGCGCTAAACAGCGTGGTCATCAGCGCAAAAAGTCCTTGTTGTAAGGCGAACTTTTAATAGTAGCGCATAAACAAAAATAAAAACTAACGTTTATAGGATCATAAAATTGATGAACAGTCTAATACTATCCATCTTAAACAATGGAGAAGCGCTTGTAAAGATAATCGATCATGTTACGTAGTGTACAACGCACCAATGTGAGGAATATAATCGACAGCTACGCATCATCATCTGGCTGTCTACGCTCAGCCCTTCATAAAGAGGTACTTAAAAATACGAAGTGGTCCTAAAATAAATACATGGTATAAATATTCGAACGTAAAGGCCACATCTTATTTTAAAATCGGCGTGACCCGATTCTTTGTTTCGCTTTTCCATTCTACCGCCCATTCACCGGAACGCCCCTTACTTGTGTTGGTAAAACTGGCCACCTCTACATCAATTCATGATGGCTGCCTTTCGGTGCACTGTTAGTTCTGTAAACAGGTACATGGCCCCAAGTGATTGCACTGAGCCATCAGCCGTTTCATAGTATTCTAGAGATGTTACAGGAGACGTGAAGATACAACAAACCAGTAGTATCGATGCAAGCTGCTCATATACATGGTCCAGTCACATTAATGTGATCACCATTTGATGTCAACGTGCAGTAACCACCCAGTGACGACAGGTGGCACCACTAGCAGTGGAGGCTATATAAAGCGTGTCGGGGGACGCGGAAAACAGTGCAGTTGTCGTAAATGGATCGATTTATCTGACGTGCAGAAGGGCATGTTTTTTGTCTTTCGGGTCAAATGTGGAAGGTTTTTCCGAAACGGCTACGTTTGTGAACTGTTCACGTGCCGCCGTGGTTAAAGTATGTCGTGCATGACAAAATGGCGTTATCCAAAACCGGCGCCGAGGCAACTGTGTTGCACGATTACCCATAGATGACAGGGGTGAACGACGGCTGCGAAGGTGTGTACGAGTGAATAGACGCGCAACTCTTTGAGCAGCTAACCGCCCAGATGAACCAAGTGGCTACCAACAGTGACTCCTCACCGACCCTTCAACGAACGTTGCTGTTTATACACTTCTGCGGCTGGCACCTGGTTCGTGCACCCATGGTGAATGGTATTCATCGGTGACGATGGCTGGATTTTGCAGGCCAATACTGCAACTGGAAACTAGGCGCGCACTGCATGGGGACGGTTGGCCTTTTCCGGTGATTCACCTTTTATGCTCAATTGGCCTGAAACGTCTGAAACCAAACACCGTGCAACAACCGTTAGAAGGCAGTCCCTGCGTGACCTCGCCATTCTGGATGGCATAATGGACCAACATAAGAACAGTGTGTATCTATCCTGGGGGACCATGTCTACCCGTACATTCATTACGTATTTCTTCGGCATATTGGCGTCTACCAACAGGACGATGCAACGTGTCACACAGCTTGGCAGTGAACGTGCATGGTTCGAAGAGCATCAGGATGAGTTTACCGTACGCCCCTGGCCACTAAATTGCCCGGATTCAAACCCAATCGAGTATCTGTGGAGCCGGCCGCGGTGGCCGACGAGCGGTTCTAGGCGCTTCAGTCCGGAACCACGTGACTGCTACGGTCGCAGGTTCGAATCCTGCCTCGGGCATGGATGTGTATGATGTTATTAGGTTGGTTAGGTTTAAGTAGTTTTAGGGGACTGATGACCTCAGATGTTTAGTCCCATAGCGCTCAGATCAATTTAAAAAATTTTTGAGAATCTGTGGGACCACCTCGATCGGGCTGTTCGCGCCACCGATCTTCAAATGAGGAAGCTAGCGCAGCTGGTAACAGCTCTGGAGTCGGGTGTACCGAACATCCCTGTGCGTACCTTCCAGAATCTCACTGATTCGCTACTAGTATCCAACATTGGCCTTAATTTGAGGAAGAAATCTCTGAGAGTACGTTTGGAGCACGCGATTGTGCGGAAGTGAATCTTGGACTGTGGAAAACCAGAAAAAATCGAACCGTTTGAGATATGGTGCTATTAAAGAGTGTTGAAAATTAGTTGGACTGATAAGGTAAGACATAACAAGTTTCTCCGTAGAATCGGCGAAAGATTAACATGTGTAAAACACTGACAAGAAAAGGGACAAGATGATAGGACACGTGTTAAATCTAAAGTTGAAATAGCCTTAGATTACAGGATTTATGTCTTAACTTAGGTCAGTGGTGTAGCAATTGTAGCTAATGGTAACTGTGAATGCCAGTATATGATGGAACGACATCGTAAAGTACATCGAGAACTGAAGTAATAGAAGATTTAGATTCTTTCATAGGATACTAGGAAACTAAAATACATACATAAAAAAACTTTTGCATCACCCCAGCACCCAGAACTCCTGGAGGTAGACGTTGACAGTGGATATTGTATCACAGACACAGTCCCTTTGACTGTTCAGAGATGTCACTAAACACGCCCAAAGATGTAAAGAACTAAGCATGAACAGCGCCTATTAGACGGAGGGGGTCCGACAGCCGATCAGTTCCAGTCATTCCACCAGGAAGGAGGTACACGGCTCGTGTTGCCTGTAGTTCAGCCACGCCTACAACGTCAATATCGCGGTTCGATCGCGTCCGCATTGTTACTTTGTGCCAGGATGAGCTCTCAACAGGGGAAGTGTCCAGGCGTCTCGGAGTGAACCGACGCGATGTTGTTCGGACATGGAGAAGATAAAGAGAGACAAGACCTGTCGAAGACATGTCTCGCTCAGGCCGCCCAAGGCTACCACTGCAGTGAACGATTGCTACCTACGGACTACGGCTCGGAGGAATACTGATAGCAACGCCATCGTGTTGAATAATGCTTTTGGTGCAGCCACAAGACGTCGTGTTGCGATTCAAACTGTGCACAATTGGCTGCATGATGCCCAACTTCACTCCCGATGCCCATGGCGAGATCCATCTTCACAACCATGACACCATGCAGCGCGGTACAGATGGACCCAACAACATGCCGAATGGAGCGATCAGGATTGGGATCACATTGTCTTCAACGATGAGTGTCGCATATGCCTTCAACCAGACAATCGTCGGAGACCTGTTTGGAGGCAGCCGGTCAGGCTGAACGCCTTAGATACACTGTCCAGCGAGTGCAGCTAGGTGGAAGCTCCCTGCTGTTTACGGGTGGCATTATGTGGGGCCGGCGTACGCCGCTGGTGGTCATGGAAGGCACCGTAACCGCTGTACATAGGTGAATGCCATCCTCCGACCGATAGTGCAACCACATCGGCAGCATATTGGCGAGGCATTCGTCTTCATGGACGACAATTCGCGCCCCCATCGTGCACATCTTGTGAATGACCTCCTTCAGTATATCGACATCGCTCGACTAGAGTGGTCAGCATGTTCTCCAGACATGAACCCTATCGATCATGCCTGGGATAGATGGGAAAGGGCTCTTTATGTACGACGTGACCCGCCAATCACTCTGAGGGATCTACGCCGAATCGCTGTTGAGAAGTGGTATAATCTGGACCAAGATCTACGCCGAATGCCTTTGAGGAGTGGGACAATCTCGACCAACATTGCCTTGATGAAGTTGTAGGTAGTATGCCACGACGAATACAGGCATGCATCAGTGCAAGAGTGCTACTGGGTATTAGAGGTATCGCTGTGTACAGCAATCTGGACCACCGCCCCTGAAGGTCTCGCTGTATGATGGTACAACATGGAATGTTTGGTTTTAATGGGCAATAAAAAGGGCGGAAATAATGTTTATGTTGATCTCTATTACTATTTTCTGTAAAAGTTCCGGAACTCTCGGAACCGAGGTGATGCACTAGTTTTTGATGTGTGTATACACGAAATAACGTTTTCTGTCCTACAATAGATACTTCCAGCACTGGTAGGATCCATATCATGTTGTGGTAACATAAACAGCGAGTATAGGAAAAAAGGCATTGCTGTAGAATCGGAAGAGCCATTCGCTTCAGGAAAGCCAGGTAATACGTCGCAAAAATATACAAATTTTTCAGAAGTTTTGTTCTGCAAGTAACCAAAACAGGTTCTTCATTTTTCTAAACAATGGTCACGTAGCGTTTGTGGAAGAAGAATTTGGACTAAAAACTGCAGATTGCTTATAAGTACCCGTTTTTTCCCACACTTCTTGCACTGGAGGACAGAAATGGGAAAATCTTAATGCGTCTCACAACAACTTGTACCTTCTGGTCTGAAATTTATGGAGATTTTCAGAGTGTAGTTGCACATGGAGTCACTACCTTGCGTAGTTCCTTAAGAGACGGTCAGTGATAGTTCATGATATGATGAGAAGTGGCGGTTTTTTTTTTTTTTTACCTGTTGGCTGATCCTCGTTGACCTCCCCTTTAAGAAGTGAAGGCCTTGTTGGTTATTGATTTTCGGCATGTGAAAGACCTTTTGTTACACGGCACTTATCAAGGCGCTGCACTCCGCAAGGGGCCAATACAATGGAGAGCTTGGCGCGCGTACCCGGGGTGGTTCTTACAAGGCTGGATACGACATCAAAATTTGTACGAAATAATGAGAACTATTATTAAGGGGCACGTATTTTGGCAAAAATGATTTTATTGTAGATATTGTTCGAAGGCTCGGGAGCAACATCCAATTGTTTGTTGGCAACTGTCCTGGATGATAATGTTGCCACATGTAACAGTGAACTACAGCTCAGATAAAGAAAATACTTGGGGCAGAGTTGGGGAAGGGGAGGGAAGGGGGGAATGGCAGGTGACTCTACACGATCACTCTTTTTGATACTGGATAGATGAGTTAAAACGAGATCGTACAAACATGCAGATTCGCCACGTTCAGTGCGTCCGATACCGATTGCGGTGGCGCAGTGGTTGCTAATTGCGAGGGGAAGGGGAGTTCGAATCCACATGAGACCATGCCGAAACGATTTCTTACTACCTTTCGCAGTCCGACGTTTGTATTCCATCTTTAATGTCCTCGTCGACGGACCTTAAATCCTAATCTTCCTTACTTCTTTGTTTCCTTCCTTCCTTCCTTCCGGCCGTCCAATCGAGGATCTTTCTGAAGAAGTAGTGGTATCTTGCTAGTAGACTGTAGCAACAGGTTGTTGAAGTTGTCTGGATCAAAGTTTACTCAATATCCTGATTGAAGTTTGCTTATAAATGAATTAAGTGGGCCATGTTTATTGGTTTATTATTGGAAGTGGAAGACCCTCGCGGAAAGTTATCTCAGAACCTTGTTTGGAAACAGTGAAATATAGCCTGAAGGACGTATGTCGTCCTTATGACTGTAAACAATCAGGATTTTAACCCAGAGACAAAATTGTAGTCAGAACAGTTAGTGGCGAAGGCGAAAGTGTCTCTACAACAGAAAAATGTATTTGTCGGCTTGGTAGGTGATGATGATAATTTTTTGACACTGTGATCAAATATTAATTTCGGGGAATCGTATTCAGCGATTGTGTAACGAAACAAGAAACTTCCGTGAATTACTTCTACCAGAAATGACCGTATTCATAGAAAAATTTAATAAAAAAACAATTTGTGTTTTAAATTGTAGCAGAATTTAACCCCAAAATATATTAAAAGTGACGGAAACTTGATACGTTCCTAAAGAAATGTGTACAAGATCTCGTTTACGTAAGTTTTGGGATAACTAAAACCAATAAGTTCTAACTATTCTCAGAATTTTCAGATTTTAAACATTGGTGAGCTTCAGCAGCTGTGCATGCAAGAGCTTCAATGGATTGGAAATAACAGCCAAATAGTTGCACAGTACAGGTTGTGTTGTATGGAACTGGGGACCTAGAAACGACGGGGAGGCGTTGTCCCCGCCGTAGCCCTCAGTGGTTCACAACACACAACAGGCTACAGCAGTCCACTCACCCCCCCCCCCCCCCACCGCACCGAGGATTACTTCGGCCCCCAGTGGACCTCCCCCCCCCCCCCCCTCGAAAACAGCCATCCCCCGGGCGGATTCGTGACGGGGACCGCACGGCTAACCGCGCGGGCACAATACAGCTTTATTAAACGTTTACCATGGTTTCGACAGTGTTAAAACTGCCTCCTTCAGATTTACAAGTAGTAGCTCGATCCATTGTCAAATGCGTGGTATTTTAAAATGTTTTAAGACAAAACTCTACAGTAGAGACTACTACTTTTAAATCAAGTATTTTAAATAGTGATAAAGTGGACCACACACACATGTACTAGACAAGCTCCCACATCAGACATAATATTTGATTCAGCTTACAATATCTTCTGAAGAAGACGATGTCGAAACCATGGTGAATGTTTAATAAGCCTGTATTTTGCTATTGGTTGGCTGTTTTTTCAGTCCATTGATGTTCTCAGAATTCACTGACTATTACATCAGCTTGGAGTGACCCGATTATTGCTCGCGCAAAGTTGACACTCGGCGCGGTGGCTGATGGGAGCGACTGTTAAGGCATTTTCCATTTACAGTCGCTCCCATCTGCCAAAGACTTGAGTGTCAACTTTGTTTGAGCGAGTAGTACTAATATTCCCTTAAGAAATAAGCACAAGCCCCACAGTAGCTCTGGAATACCAGAGTACGAAGAATTCTGATATGTAAACAAATGCTGTGGAACAACATGCATTTGTCAGATTCAAAGTTTTCACGCTATCTATACCAATGAAATTGCTAGCTTAGTGGTGGATGTTATACGACGCACGCATTTCACTAGCGCATTGCATTAAACAGCACAAAATTCAACATGCATTTTGCATAAACATGCGAAGATGGGAGAAAAGCTCACAAACACTACAATACCACATTTGTATGTAGCAAGAGAAGAAGAAAACAAAACTGAAAAGGTTTGTATTTTGTGCAGGTGCAGGTAGATACGTAGTACACGTAAATGGTACAAGAATGAAAGAAGTGTCAAAAGATAAAGTATTCGCAAAAATACAATCTTTGCTATGGGAATTAATTTAATAAAAGAAATTAATTTTGTTTTGAGCTTTTGAAATCACCGAGAGTATTGTTTCAAATGCTTGGGATTTTAGTTACTGGACAACGGTAGGAACAATGAGAAGTGCTAAACATAACATAAACGCAAAGTGAAGCTCGTTGAGAATAGAAGCTGAAACGATGAATTAAAATTTGCGCCACTGCCAGGCCTTGAACCCAGCCTTCGTACTTACTAGACATGTGTGCTAACCACCATAGCATTTCAGTTACCATAGCTGCACGGAAAATCCTCGTCCAATGCAACGCAAACTTGAGTTGTAAGTTTTCCTGAGACTCCGACACTGGAATAGCACAGTGCGATGGTGGTATCCGCAGTGCTACGGTGGTGTAGTGGTTAGCACAGTTGCCAAGTAAGCAATAGGCCAGGGTTCAAGTCCCAGCTATGGCACCGATTTCAGTTCATTGCTTCAGCTTCTATCTTTATCAAAGCTAAAGTTGAGACTCTGCTCTCTAGGAAAACGTAATTACATCAGAACAAAATGATGTGTTTACTACGAAATTGTTTCTGACATTTGTCCACTAGAGAAGAGCTTCCTATCATTTATGAAGTCGGACTCTGCATACCGTCGTCCCACATCGATGGTCCATAAACCAGTAATGAAATTCTCCTTAATACTTGTTACTGTACTTGATCCCTTAGAAATGGCTACTTGTTTATAGACGAAGAACGAAACTGCGACAGTCGCACTCTTCTCATCGACTGAAGTACCAGATGTCGGCGATGTAGATCAAACGTGCTACACGCAGAAGACAGGCAATGTTCACCGACGCCACTGCGCTTACTAATCATTTCTCCCGACGGTTCGAACGTTGTAGTGTTCTCATTAGTTTACTGCGAGTAACACGTCAGTCCGCGATGTGTATCGGAAGGTGTTCACTTGGCAGACACGTCGCTCCACAGTCCAAAAGCCGTAGCTTTTAGATAATTGTTGCGTGAAATAGTAGTTCGTGGCATGAAGTTAATTTTTTTTTACTTGTACTTCACTATTATAGAAAGGGGACGACTTTCTACAACTGTCTTTACCCTTCCCAACTGACAGCTTTTACCTTGTCGCAAGTTGTGTATGTTGTACATGTGATCTCGTTATCGCGTTCTTGTCCGCAGCGAGATTAAGATACGCACGACGTATAATTCTCTTGTACACTTGGCGCCGGCCGATCAGCTGATTAACTGATATCTGTTTCGGCTGACGCCCGACGTCGCTACACCAGCCCCCTCCCGAAAAGCGAAGCGCCGTCCTTGAATGAAGCCGGAAGTGACGTCCCTGAAGTGTGACGGGAAGTGTAACCGTCGTCCGGAACGTGTTTGCCGTTCTGTTGGAGCCGGCGGTGGTACCGGTGGAGGTTGGGGTGGGGGGGAGGAGGTTTCGCCTGATTACGTTGCAGATGTGAATCTGTATTAGGACGAACGCTGGTTTAACGCTATCAATGGAAACAGTATTAACCTTGCCGTTGACGATGATATCGAATATTTTGTCACTTCTAATGGCGACACGATGCGGACCAATATGTGTCAGTGTGAGTGGCAGTTTGACGCCCTCTACTCGCAACATTACGTATGTACAGGATCGTCGCTCTCGGGGTACGTATGTTTTCGATGTACCATGGTGCGATGCTTGTCGCTGTCGGATCTGCGTCAGCCTTTCTCTGAGGCGGGCGACAAATACTGGTGCATTAACATCGTCCAACGAAATCGCACGTGGGTCCACGAATTCACCGGGAAGCCGTAGGACTTCTCCATATACCAGTTCATCCAGTTTATACTTGTTACGTAGGCCGCGCAAAACCAGTGGCAAGGCGGAGATCCATTGTGATTCATAGCTCACTGAGGCAGCTTCAAGCGATCGGTGCCGGCGTTCAATCATGTCGTTATTGGCACACTTGTTGTGTGAAGCAATGCGCCGCAAAAATTTACTTAGTTGGGAAAATAGGTCAGATTCGAATGGCCGTCCTCTGTCCGTGGTTATATGAAGCGGACAACCTAAATGGGCGATCCAGTGTGGCACAAATGTATTGGCTAGCGTCTCAATAGAAATGTTATCTACCGGAATGGCTTCTGGCCAGCGCGTGCATCGGTCTATTACTGTCACTAGGTAACGTTGTCCTTCTGAAGGGAGCAGCGGACCTACAACATCAGTATGAATATAGGCAAACGTGCTGTTGTGTCCGGAAATTTGCTCACTGACGCAGAGACATGGCGAGAAATCTTGCTGCGCTGTCACTGTACCCATGCGCGAGCCCATGCTCGACAGTCTTTTTTATTCAAAATAAAATGGCTAGCTACTGGAGTGACATAAATTGTGTAGACTTTCGAAGGCTTGGCTTCCGTAGCGTCGTAGGAACGAACGGACGAGTGTTCACAGTTGAAACCTCACGCAGTTGTAGCTGGAACGTCGATTGGCTGAAGTTGAAGGCCAGACGTGGCATCTTGTAAACAATCTGGAAGTTCTAGGTCAGACTCCTGTACTTGGGCTAGGTGTGCGAAATCTACATTCTTCGTGATACTGCTCACCCGGGATATCAGTGTGCAACGACATTGACGATTCCCGACATATGCCGTACATCAGTAGTGAACTGCGCGATGAATTCCTGTTGATTATATTGTCTCGAAGAACATTTGTTATTATTTTGCCGAAAGGTATAGCTGAGGGGTTTATGTTCTGTAAAAATGTCGGACCCATAAATAGCCAACAATTCGCGGTTGTATGCGCTCCATTGTTTCTGCGCAGGAGATAGCTTTCGTGAAAAGAATGCGAGAGTCTGCCAGGCTCCGTCTGTCCGTCTACATATTGTTGGAAGACAGCACCGATTGCCGTCTGCCTAGCATCTACACTCCTGGAAATTGAAATAAGAACACCGTGAATTCATTGTCCCAGGAAGGGGAAACTTTATTGACACATTCCTGGGGTCAGATACATCACATGATCACATTGATAGAACCATAGGCACATAGACACAGGCAACAGAGCATGCAAAATGTCGGCACTAGTACAGTGTATATCCACCTTTCGCAGCAATGCAGGCTGCTATTCTCCCATGGAGACGATCGTAGAGATGCTGGATGTAGTCCTGTGGAACGGCTTGCCATGCCATTTCCACCTGGCGCCTCAGTTGGACCAGCGTTCGTGCTGGACGTGCAGACCGCGTGAGACGACGCTTCATCCAGTCCCAAACATGCTCAATGGGGGACAGATCCGGAGATCTTGCTGGCCAGGGTAGTTGACTTACACCTTCTAGAGCACGTTGGGTGGCACGGGATACATGTGGACGTGCATTGTCCTGTTGGAACAGCAAGTTCCCTTGCCGGTCTAGGAATTCGATGACGGTTTGGATGTACCGTGCACTATTCAGTGTCCTCCGACGATCACCAGAGGTGTACGGCCAGTGTAGGAGATCGCTCCCCACACCATGATGCCGGGTGTTGGCCCTGTGTGCCTCGGTCGTATGCAGTCCTGATTGTGGCGCTCACCTGCACGGCGCCAAACACGCATACGACCATCATTGGCACCAAGGCAGAAGCGACTCTCATCGCTGAAGACGACACGTCTCCATTCGTCCCTCCATTCACGTCTGTCGCGACACCACTGGAGGCGGGCTGCACGATGTTGGGGCGTGAGCGGAAGACGGCCTAACGGTGTGCGGGACCGTAGCCCAGCTTCATGGAGACGGTTGCGAATGGTCCTCGCCGATACCCCAGGAGCAACAGTGTCCCTAATTTGCTGGGAAGTGGCGGTGCGGTCCCCTACGGCACTGCGTAAGATCCTACGGTCTTGGCGTGCATCCGTGCGTCGCTGCGGTCCGGTCCCAGGCCGACGGGCACGTGCACCTTCAGCCGACCACTGGCGACAACATCGATGTACTGTGGAGACCTCACGCCCCACGTGTTGAGCAATTCGGCGGTACGTCCACCCGGTCTCCCGCATGCCCACTATACGCCCTCGCTCAAAGTCCGTCAACTGCACATACGGTTCACGTCCACGCTGTCGCGGCATGCTACCAGTGTTAAAGACTGCGATGGAGCTCCGTATGCCACGGCAAACTGGCTGACACTGACGGCGGCGGTGCACAAATGCTGCGCAGCTAGCGCCATTCGACGGCCAACACCGCGGTTCCTGGTGTGTCCGCTGTGCCGTGCGTGTGATCATTGCTTGTACAGCCCTCTCGCAGTGTCCGGAGCAAGTATGGTGGGTCTGACACACCGGTGTCAATGTGTTCTTTTTTCCATTTCCAGGAGTGTATTACAGCGCGAGAGGTGCTTCCAAAGCTGGATGGCAAGGAGGTTGCGTCTGTTGTACTTTTCTTGGCCGCTTCGAATGCGTTTTTCATCGACTGTGTCAACAATACCGGTGTTTTGCCTTTAACCATAGGACCAACTAAAGCTGCAGTAAGAGGCTCTTGGACTTCTGCCGCATGAGGTAGGTGACGTCGGTAGAAATTAAGGACTCCCAAGACTCGTCGCAGTCCTTTAGCAGTTTCTGGCCGTGGAATACCCCATACAGGGCGTACATAAAGTCCGGGAACACTTTCAATTATTTATTGCACAAGAACCAAACATTCTACAGTTTTCACACATCTGTCATTGTGAAGAGAGACCGTGAAAGTTGTTTTTTTTTGTTTTTTGTTTTTCGTGTATACTGCCACAGCGGAATTTGGTAATTTGCTTGTAGTCGCAAACATGGCAAGTTGGATCAGCCGTACTACAGAAAGGGACAGCTGTTTCATGAAATTGCCTCCCCGATCAACAGATCTCATTATGTGTGACTTTTTTCTGTGGGGACACATTAAAGATCTGGTGTATGTACCGCCTCTACCACGTGATGTAGCAGAACGCCGGGAGAGAATACGGGAAACGCGATGCCGTGTTGGGACGGGTATGGCAAGAATTCGATTACCGTATTGACGTCTGCCTGATCACTCATGGTTCTCATATCGAATGTTTGTAATTTAAAAAAAATAACTTTCCGTTTTTCTCTTCAAAATGCAATATATATGACATTTGTATAATGTTTATTTCTTGTGCAATAAATAATTAGAAGTGTTCCCGGACTTTAGGTACACCCTGTATAGTCACTTATTTCTCCGGCAATGGCAGTGATCTCTTTGATGAAAACCGGTGGCCTAAAAAGATAACCTCTGTCTGGCCAAAAACACGCTTTCAGGTGTTCAACACTACTCCGTATTCGTCAAGGCGTTTAAATACTTCAATCAGGTGCTGTTTGTGTTCTCTGTGGTCGCTAAAAGATGAGTGTATTATCAAGATATACAAAACAACACTGCAAGCCTCGCAAAACGGAATCTATAAATCTTTGGCATGTCTGGGCAGCATTTCTCAAACCGAACGTCATAAACAAGCTTTCGAACAGACCAAACAACGTTATAATGGTGGAGCGACGTCAGGGTCACCGCTGTCGCAAGTCGTGTGCGTTGTAATTGCAATCATCTTATCGTGTTCTTGTCCGCCTCAAGAATAAGATACGTACGACGTATTATTCTGTCCAACACTTTATTTAGACGAAATGTTTATTTCAAGCTTACATAGCAGTAGGAAAAACATTATGAAACTTTCCAGTGCGACGAATATTACCAGTTTTTTGTTAACTAAGTAATGGAAACAGTAGCAATAACAGGAATACTAAAGAAGGCAAAGAAAATTATTAAATTCCTGGAGCGCCCTCTGCAGCACGGAGAATGCGTCTCAAAGCGCTCCTGGCGGTCAGCGCGCGAACCCTGTTGACATGCGCCGGCCAATCAGCTGATTTTTGTGTGTCCACTAAGTTCACAGTCCGTTCGACACGGCAAACACAATCAATTTCACGAAAACATGACTCCACCGTCTGAAGGTTACATTTTCAAATCCATCTTCAGAGATGTAAGTCAACAACTTGAAGTAGTGCAACACGCTTATATTTTAATTTCATACTCCCCGGTATGACCGGAACACTTCACATCATGCACCGGAAAATACAGTCTACAGTTGTTTCTGGGAACACAACGCCACCTCCTCTCGTAAACCACGCGACACTCCCATCCCTTCACTTCTCCCCTGACATATGTGTTGTAATTTTCGCCTAGCGACCGCTCGATACATTTCTGAAACTCGATCTTCCTCGCCTAATGTTACACAGATTACAATGTTCAAACCCTTAAGTGTAACAGTTTTCTTCTATTATGTTCATAGAAATGTTTAAAACTACGTGCTAATAAATATGTAAGTGCACATCAGAAAAAATTAAGGACAACAGTCTTATAAATGGCAGTTACTGGACATATCTAGGAACAGAAAAGCAAAAGCTATACTATTGCAACTGTCTCCTAAGTGCAATGAAAACGCAGAGAAAAGAAAAGAAAAAATACATCGTACTACAGTAGCAATCTTCACAACTGGCTAAAATCACAGAGCACCATTAGAAAGTGTTCTTAGTGAGTTGGGAGTGCTCAGCATTAGCGCGCAAGACATGCGAGATGACCAAAATAGTGTTTGCACTATTCGAAAGTGGCTCTCTCTCTTTAATTAAAGCAGGTATAATTAATTCTTTTTTGTTTAATAATTCAGAAGGTAGTGAAAAACTTAACAACACTTCCACTTATTGCAGAACTGAAGATAAGCATGACGTTATCGTTTGTAAAACGGAAGCCTGTGCTAAACTGTGACTGGAAAACTGAGAATGTGAATGGAATTCGCCTACGTGGAAGAGTTGAATTTGGAACAACACCACCTTTACTGTTAACAATTAGAGGACTCCGAGACAAGTTGGAAGTCAAGGGAACGGTGCATGATGTAGAGGCCGGATGCAGCGGAAGAAAAACGTCCAACAGATCAGGAACGCGTTGATGCAGTGTTTCAGGTCCCCCTTATGTAGAAATGTTGCATGTAGTAACTCTTAAGTTTTAACGACCTTTTTGTCAGTGAAGTTTATTACTTTCAAGATGATGGGGCATCACCTTACTTTCAGCTTCATGTAAGGGAATTTGTCAGTCGCCCTTAGCTTAGGTATTGGTAGGACGAAGATGAAGTGGTTCGGAATATACAGGTCGATCGACGGACTTGACCTTTGTTCACTTCTGTCCTTGGGATACTGTCAGGGACACAGCGTATGCCGCAAAACTGCAAACACTGGATGATCTAAGAGACAAAATGAGTAAGCCCTCAATACTGTTCCAAACAGTATTAGTGGTAAGTCCTTTGTTCTAAGTTTTGTCGATAATTCACTGCTGTGGAAGGTTGTCATTTTCAGCATATACCACTTCGAGTTACATGATAATGCATAAGATACCAACATTTTTCATCTTTATCGGCTTTAGTTACAGATAAATACAGTTTCAACGAGTGTAGACATTACTTTGAGGCACCCAGTAATTTGTCACGAGACTATACGCCAGGTTACACAATGTCCATTGCGATGGCAACCCATATAGTGAATTTTTGTTCTCCAAATTCCGCACGGAAACAACAGCATCTGAATATGGCCAGCTTAGGCCGAAATTAATTATAATTGTGTGATAGAATGTGATTGTGTCTGACATAAAAGGGAGTTCGCAATACGCCAATCACTGGTATCTTTCGACAGATGATCTTCTTTTCGTAAAGACAAATTTCATTCGTAGTAAGCAACAGGACCTTCGAAACAATTTTGTTAACACTGTCTAATTATTATACCAAAAAATAAATAAATAAAAACGTTGCACTCGATTTCACTGGGGCCGTACACTGATTCTGCAAAACATTAATGACCACCTACTTAATAGTTTGTTTATCCGTCTTTGGAACGAAATAAATCACTGATACTGCTTATCAGTGATCCGACAGTTTGTTGGTGGGTTTGTGGAGATATGTGGTATTAGATGTCTACTCACAGATCTTGTAATTCGCGTAAATAACGAGACGCTGATTTGCGTACGCAGTGGCAGCGCCCGGTGGATCCAGATGTGTTCCATAGGCTTTGCATCAGGCGAATTTGGTCACAGAGACATCCCTATAATGTTCCTCAAACCACTGTTGCACGGGGCTCCGAGACACCAACAACTGTACTGTAGAAGGATGACATCTCCGTCGATAAAAACGCATCCAGTACAAAATTTAACTTCATTAAATTTCCTACAAAAATGTCCTGTTATTTTTTTTTTCTGTAGAACTAATGGTTTGAGTGTAACGAATGAGAAATTTATGAAGGCGTTGCGGGTTGCATAAACCCATAGGTAGAGTCAGCTGAGTCACTGTACTAAGCAGCACACCCTGCTGTAAAATGCTCCTGACAGAGCACAAAAAAGGCGAATATGCTCTGATGACATAAAAGTGGATAACCAGCTGCCTCAATCAACATTCCTCCTTCCTCAACAAAAACTTATGTATGCGGACATATTCGACCATTTTTGTGCTTAAAGAGAGTAGCAAACAGACAGTGGCGGTGGAAGAGTGAGGAGTCAGTGCCAGTGGAAGAGAAAGAGAGAGGAGGCAGTGATGGTGAGGGAGGGAAAGTGTCACAGAAAGAGAGATGGATGAAGACAACAGCAGTAGGAGCCAAAGAGAAAGGAGATAGTGATGGATAGTAATAGACAGTGACAGTAAGAGAGAGAGAGAGAGAGAGAGAGAGAGAGAGAGAGAGAGAGAGAGCTGGATGGTTGGAGCCAGTAGCAGTGGGCGCGAAAGAGAGAGAGTGGAAATTAAAATGAGAAGAGAGAGAGAAGAGAGGAGACCATACATACCTTGGACGGGGGGGGGGGGGGGGGGGGGGTGGTCTGGACACCCCAGATTGGCGAACTTAAACGGGAAAAAATCTGGATGACCGAATCATTCGCTCGAATTTTCCAGGACGTTCCTCAAACAACTCGCGACCACTTATGGCCTAGTCACATGGCGCATTGTCAATCAAAAAATTCCATCATTATTTGGGAACATAAAGTCCATGAATGGCTTCAAATGGTCTCCAAGTAACTGAAAATCACCTTTCCCAGTCACTGATCGGTTCAGCTGGACCAGAGAACCCAGTCCGTTCCATGGAAACACAGCCCACACCATTCTGAAGCCACCACAAGCCTGCACGGTTCCTTGTTGATAACTTGGGTCCATGGCTTCGCGCTGTCTGTGACACACTCTAAACCTCCCATCAGCTCCCACCTATTGAAATCGGGACTCATCTGACTAGGCCAAGGTTTTCCAGTCGTCTGGGGTACAACCGATGTGGTCACGAACGCAGGGGAGGCGCTGCAGGCGATTTCGTGCTGTTACCAAAGGCGTCCATCTACTGCTGTCATAGCTCATTAACGACAGATTTCGTCGCACTGTCCTAACGGGTACGTTCGTCGTACGTTCCAGAATGATATCTGCAGCTAATTCACACAATGCTGCCTGTCTGTTAGCACTGACAACACTATGCAAAAACTGCAGCTCGGTCGTTAAGTGAAGACTGTCCGCCACTGCGTTGTCCGTGGTAATGCCTGACATTTGATATTCTCGGCACACTCTTGACACTGTGGATCTAGAAATACTGAATTCCCCAACAATTTCCGAATTGGAATGTCTCATGCGTCTAGCTCCAACTATCATTCTGCGTTCAGTGTGTGTTAATTCCCGTTGTGCGGCCGTAATCACGTCAGACATCTTTTCAAGTGAATCATCTGAATACCATTGACAGTTACACCAATGCAATTCCCTTTTATTCCTTGTGTACGCGATACTACCCCCATCTGTATGTGTGAATATCGCTATCTCTTGCGTTTTTTCGTCACAGGCTATGAACACGGCGGCAATGAAAGTAAAATGATGAGTATGAAGGCTACACTAAAGAGAGGGCTGGATAAAAGCATTTAAAATGTTCTGTGTTAAAAGAGCGCGAGTATGTTCGCGTGCCAAACTCTTTGGTGAGGAAGGCGTAATTAGGATTTAAGCAGCTGGTTTCCCACTTTTCTGTCAGTCTTTTAAAGAGGAGCATATTCGCCTTTTTTGTTCTCTAACAGGAGCATTTCTCAGCTGGTACTATTGCAGTTAGTTCTGTAATAGTATCACATAAGGCAAGATTATAATGTTTGCCATTGAATTTCAGCTGACGTAACAGCCACAACTAGTGATGCGTAAAAATCGTGTATCATGTCTAAAGCTTTTTAACAAATAGCTGTAAGGTTGTTCAGTTGAAGATCATCCTGTTTGGCAAATATTATACCTAAGAACTACTGTTTTTAAGTGGAATGAAATGTAACTGACAACTGAGAAAGGATAAAACTTAAAAGTTAACACGTTAGGTGCGCGTCGGTCACCAGCGACTGGCAGTGCAAAATTAAATACAAAGCTAAAAAATTACATTGTTTCAAAGACATTGTTTTAAACATTATTATGGTAGATAATTACTTACTATCTATTTAACATTTACTTATTTTTTTAAATTACGGAATCGTTCCATTAATGTACTTAATATCTCCGACGACAGCATTTTAACGGATTTTTAGCGAATCGCAATAAATATACAAACAGTTTCTCTGCCAAACTGTGGCACTTTTCTTCATAGTACAGTTTAGAACATCCTCGCACTGCTAAATGAAATGTCTTCTTCGTCCCGGAAATTTGTGAGGTGTACGACTATTTGTTTCCGGAATTTGGTTATTCTTGGTGGTGTTTTTATATAAAATGTAAAGTTTGTGAATTTAAGTATTCGGTAAGAGCTCAAATAGAAAGTAAGTTGTATCTACAGGAAATGTGGCCTGTAATAATGAAAAGTGTCATGATGTCTCTCCAATGGCAAAAGATTCCGGAATAGTGCCACATTCGGATCTCCGGGAGGGGACTGCCAAGGGGAGGTGACCATTAGTAAAAGACTGAATAATCAACGAAAGAATAACGTTCTACGAATCTAGGTGTGGAATGTCAGAAGCTTGAACGTGGTAGGGAAACTAGGAAACTTGAAAAGGGAAATGCGAAGGCTCAATCTGGATGTAGTAGCGATCAAGGAAGTGAAATGGAAAGAAGACAAGAATTTCTGGGCAGAAGGGTGTAGGGTAATATCAACAGCATCAGAAAATGGCATAACGGGAACAGGATTCCTAATGAATAGGAAGGCAGGGCACAGAGTGTGTTACTGTGAACAGTTCAGTGATAGGATTGTTCTTATCAGAACTGACAGAGAACCTACACCGGCAACGATGTTTCAGGTATATATGCCGAAGTCGCAAGCTGAAGATGAAGAGATAGAGAAAGTATATGAAGATATTGAAAGGGTAGTACTGTATGTAAAGGGAGACGAAAATCTAGTAGTCATGGTAGACTGGAATGCAGTTGTAGGGGAAGGAGTAGAAGAAAATGCTACAGGGGAATATGGGCTTGGGACAAGGAATGAGAGAGGGGAAGAGACTAATTGAGTTCTGTAACAACTTTTTGCTAGTAATAGCGAATAATCAGTTCACAAATCACAAGAGGAAGAGGTATACTTGGAAAAGGCCGGATAATACGGGAAGATTTCGGCTAGATATCATCATGGTCAGACAGAGACTACTAAATCAAATACTGGAAAGTATGGCATACCCAGGTGCAGATATAGACTCAAATAACAATGTAGTAGTGATGATGAGTAAGCTGATGTTTGGGAGATCAGTCAGGAATAATCAATACGTAAAGAATGACGAGATACACTTGAAGTTCTCTAAGGCTGTAGATACAGCAATAAGGATTAGATCAGTACGCAGTACAGTTGAAGAGGAATGGACATCTCTAAAAAGGGCCATCACAGAAGTTGGGAAGGAAAACATATGTACAAATAAGGTAACTCCGAAGAAACCATGGGTAACAAAGAAATACATCAATTGATTGATGAAAGGAGGAAGTACAAAAATGTTCCGGGAAACTCAGGTATGAAACTTCCTGGCAGATTAAAACTGTGTGCCCGACCGAGACTCGAACTCGGGACCTTTGCCTTTCGCGGGCAAGTGCTCTACCAACTGAGCTACTGAAGCACGACTCACGTCCGATACTCACAGCTTTACTTCTGCCAGTACCTCGTCTCCTACCTTCCAAACTCTGGAAACACAGGTATACAGAAATACAAGTCGTTGAGGAATGAAATGAGTAGGAAGTGCAGGAAAGCTGAGACGAAATGGCTGGAGGAAAAATTCGCAGACTTCGAAAAAGAAATGATTGTCGGAAGGAGAGACTCAGCCTACAGGAAAGTCAAAACAGCCTTCCGCGACATTAAAAGCAAGGGTGATAAAATTAAGAGTGCAACGGGAATTCCACTGTTGAATGCAGAGGAAAGAGCGGATAGGTGAAAGAATACATTGAAAACCTTTATGAGGGGTAATGATTTGTATGATCTGATAGAAGAGGAAACAGGAGTCGATTTAGAAGAGACAGGGGTCCAGTATTAGAATCAGAATTTAAAAGAGCTTTGGAGGACTTAAGATCACATAAGGCAGAAGGGATTGATAAAATTCTCTCAGAATTTCCAAAATAATTGGGGGAAGTGGTAACAAATCGACTATTTACGTTGGTGTGTACAATGTATGAGTGTGTCAACATACAATCTGACTTTCGGAAAAAAATCATCCACTCAGTTTCGAAGACTGCAAGAGCTTACAAGTGCAAGAATGATCTCACGGTCAGCTTAACAGCACATGCATCCAAGTTGCTGTCAAGAAGAATATAGAAAAGAATGGAAAAGAAAACTGAGGATGTGCTAGATGACGATCAGTTTGGTTTTAGAAAAGGTAAAGGCACGAAAGAGGCAATTCCGACGCGGTTCATAATGGAAGCAAGACTAAAAAAAAGTCAAGATTCTTTCATACGATTTGTCGACCTGGAAACAGCCTTCGACTGTAAATTAGTACAAGATGTTCGAAATTCTGAGAAAAATAGAGGTAAGCTATAGGGACAGATGGGTAATACACAATATGTACAACAGCCAAGAGAGAATAATAAGAGTGGACGGTCAAGAAAGCAGTGCTCGGATTAAAAAGGGTGCAAGACAGGGATTTAGTCTTTCCCTCTACTGTTCGATCTGTTCATCGAAGAAGCAGTGATAGAAATATAGAAAGGTTCAGCAGTGGAAATAAAATTCAAAGTGAAAGGATATCAATGACACAATTCGCTGATGGCATTGCTGTCCTGAGTGAAAGTGAAGAAGAATTACATGAACTGCTGAACCGAATGAACAGTCTAATGAGTATACAGTATGGATTGAGAGTAAATCGAAGAAAGACGAAGGTAATGAGAAGTAGTAGAAACGAGAACAGCGAGAAACTTAACATCAGGATTGATGATGACGGAGTGGGTGAAGTTAAGGGATTCTGCTGCCTAGGCAGTAAAATAACCAATGACGGATGGAGCAAGGACGATATCAAAAGCAGACTAGCAATGGCAAAAAGTGCATTGCTGGCCAAGAGAAGTCTACTAGTATCAAACATAGACTTTAGTTGGAGGAAAAATTTCTGATAACGCACTCCTGGAATACAGCACTGTATGGTAGTGAAACTGGACTGTGGGAAAGACGGAACAGAAGAGAATCGAAGCATTTGAGATGTGGTGCTACAGACGAATGTTGAAAATTAGGTGGACTGATAAGGTAAGGAATGAGGAGGTTCTACGCAGAATCGGAGAGGAAAGGAATATGTGGAAAACACTGATATGGAGAAGGGACAGGATGACAGGACATCTGCTAAGACATGAGGGAATGACTTCCATGGTACTAGAGGCAGCTGTAGAGGGCAAAAACTGTAGAGGAAGACAGAGATTGGAATATGTCAAGCAAATAATTGAGGACGTAGGTTGCAAGTGCTACTCTGAGATCAAGAGGCTGGCACAGGAGAGGAAATAGTACCGGGCCGCATCAAACTATTCAGAATGATGACAAAAAAAGGAAATGAATGTCAAACAAATATTAAAATCAACACGAGAATTAATTATTGATTCCGTTTCGTGGCCGTATTATATTTAGACAATGTTTAAAACAAACATTTCATAGACCAGTGTAGTGAGTTACTATACGCATTCATTTGGTCTCGGAAGTCAACAGCCGTATCTCCTCTGTTATAGTCAACTACAATTTCTGATTTCAAGTATGTAATGATTGGCTATCAACATTCACCATTTCCGATTAATGTTTTCTTGACAGAGGTAATTTGTCCGCTTATCTTTCCACTTTAAAATGGCTACTCCTGTTTTATGCTCTATTGCGATAGTTGAAGGATTAACCGTTGACACTAGTTCAGCGACTCCAGGGTACACCTTGTTGCATTCTCTATACAACAATCCTTCATGGAGGCTCCTTCCATGTAGCCCAGTAAAGTAAGCATTTCTCTCCGTTCCAACTTTTTCAGTAGCAATTGTTGCAGTTTTTCCGTCGATTTGAACATAATGTTCCCATTAAATGAATATTTCTTGAGATTAATCTGTCCGCCAATTCTAAACTCGTGTACCAGTTATCGGTATACAATATGTATCCATTACCGAATCAATCTCTACAAAGAGATATTACGTTGTTAGTGGGCGCAAAGTTTTTCTTTTCCAGAATTCCCTTGTATACGCGAGAAGGACATGCGTGTAATGAGGTCTGCAGCGCAACTTAAATATTTCAATTCTTAGAGTTTGTTTTAAATATTGTCAAAATATAATACGGCCACGAAACGGAATCATTAATTCATAAATACATATACGCGTGTCTCGTGTTGATTGTAATATTTTTTTGACATTCGTTTCCAAAGTGTCTGTAAGTGGTTGTATTTGGACAAAGCAGTTACTCTTTCTGTTGTCAGCAAAACATATCATAATATTTCAGATCTGTTTCTGGACATGTTGTTTTCGGAAATGTATGCATATATGCACTATCATGTGGCCAGTATAAAAGTAAAGATGATAGTCTATCCAACCCCAACCATATAACTAGCCCAAAAAGTCGTTTTATTTCATTTTGTATTTCACTGTCCAGTTGCTTAATCGCTGCGAGTATCCTTCCAACTGGCATGTAAGTTTGTTCGGCAATGGCCTAGAGAAATTTATCCCTGTTAATCTGACATTATACTCAAAATTTCAGTTCTAACCACAAGAGGTCAGATTAAAGCTTCCGTTGATCACTTCTTCGTTCATGCCATTCTTCAATATGTTCCTCCTCTGCCTTTGATTCCAGAAACACAACCAATCTTCGCCGATTTTTAGCACAAATTATTTCAGTACTACTCTTTCACACTCTTCGACTGACATTTTCACGTTCAAGGCTGAAGACAGATGTTTGTCTGCATTGGACCAAGAATCGCAGATAACTAAATGAAGATACACGTCAAACAATTGTACAATGTT